>NC_080672.1:212847807-212913237 GCF_030247195.1 Topomyia yanbarensis | reverse complement strand
TAAGCGCCCTAGGAAGTCGCCAGGCGAGGGTGCCAAAACCGACACCACTCGGCGTGCAACCGTCAAGGTCAAACGCCGCCTGGGTGAGGTAAGCGAGGGCGAGAGTGACCTCGCTGTGGAGAGCGATGGTACCAGCAACCCGGCACGACCGGGGCAGGGGGGCTCAAACCCCTGGACGCTGGTCACCAAGAAAAAGCCGGCACCGAAACCGGAGGTACCGCGGCCTGCGAGGAAGGCCAAGGACAGAGGCGAAGCCTTGTGGTTAAAAACCGACAAGGACAAATACGCCGATGTCCTTAAATCGATGAAGGCGGCCGAAAGCCTTTCGGCCCTTGGGCAGGATGTGCGTAGCGTAAGACGCACCAACACGGGAGAGATGCTCCTGGTGCTGAAGCGAGGCGCACAATCAAGTGCAGTATATAAGGCCTTGGCCCAAGAGGTCCTTGGTGAGGGCGCCCAAATCAGGTCGCTAGGTGCGGAAACAACTCTCCAGTGCAAGCACTTGGACGAGTTCACGACCGCAGAAGACGTCGTCGCAGCCGTCAAGGAGCACTGCGGCGTCACAATCGAGCGGGCCTCTGTGCGATTGAGAGACGGACCCTCTGGCACCCAAGTAGCCTACCTCAGGCTACTGAATGCGGATGCCAAAAAGGTAACCGAGAAAGGGAAGCTGAAAATCGGCTGGTCGGTATGCCCTATTAGTATACCCCAGCCGCCTTCAGTGGATAGGTGCTATCGGTGCCTTGAATCCGGCCACAAAGCATACGAATGCAAAGGCATAGATAGGAGCAAGCTATGTCGTCGCTGCGGCGAGGAGGGGCATAAAGAGCGGGGGTGCACTAAGGCATATAAGTGCCTTATCTGCACCGCTAAGAAGCAAGCCCATAAACATGCTATGGGCGGACCTTCGTGTCCCTTCGGCGAGTTAAATAAGAAGAAGCCGTGAGAGTCACACAGCTAAATCTTAACCATTGTGCAGCAGCCCAACAGCTGCTGTGGCAGTCGGTCTCGGAGTCGAGGACAGATGTCGCCCTCTTATCAGACCCGTACAGCATCCCTGCCGGCAACGGCAATTGGGTGTCGGACGGGTCTGGAATGGTGGCAATCTGTACAACGGAAAGGTTCCCGGTTCAAGAGGTAATACACTCCTCCGCCGAGGGTGTGGCGATTGCCAAGATCAATGGTGTGTTCTATTGCAGCTGCTACGCCCCACCAAGGTGGCCAATAGAACAGTTCTACCAGATGATCGACAGGCTCTCGTCGGACCTCGTGGGCCGGAAACCGGTAGTAATAGCGGGAGACTTCAACGCTTGGGCAGTGGAGTGGTGCAGCCGCTGTACAAATAGCAGGGGTCAAGCGCTAATGGAAGCGTTTGCGAAACTCGATACTGTGCTAGCTAATGATGGCTCCGCTAGTACATTCCGTAGAAACGGAGTGGAGGCGTGGATTGATTTGACCTTTGCCAGCCCGAGTCTGGCTCCAGGCATGGAATGGAGGGTAGACGAAGGCTACACCCATAGCGATCATTTAGCAATCCGCTTTAAGATCAACTATGGTGTGCAGCATCCGAGGGCGGGAGATCCCTGTCAGGTACGCGGGTGGAAGTCCAATCACTTCGACAGCGAAGCTTTCACCGCGGCCCTGGGACTGGAGGCCAACACCGACAGTCTAAGCGGGATGCGCTGGTAGCTGTTCTATTACGCGCGTGCGACGCCACTATGCCGAGAAAAACACTGCCAAGAAACGGTAGATGCCCGGTATACTGGTGGAGTGCCGAGATTGCAGCTCTACGGTCAGCCTGTCTCAGAGCTAGACGTAGGATGCAAAGAGCTCGCACCGAGGATGCAAGAGAGAACCGCCGTGAAGCGTTTCGAGCTGCGAAATAAGCCCTTAACAAGGCTATTAAAAGCAGCAAGAGAGCGTGTTTCGACAACCTGTGTGAGAGTGCCAACGCGAATCCGTGGGGTGACGCCTACCGGATTGTGATGGCCAAGACCAAAGGGGGCTCCTCACCCCCAGAACGGTCTCCGGACCGGTTGGCAACGATTATCGAAGTACTCTTCCCGTCTCGAGCCACAAGCCCCTGGCCACCTGCACTATGAGACAGTGCGGGCACGGTCGAAATGGTGGCTTCAGTGACGAATGAAGAACTACTCGCAGTGGCTAAATCCCTAGCAATGAACAAAGCTCCAGGGCCGGATGGAGTTCCAAACAACGCTCTCAAGGCAGCGATCATAGCGAACCCGAACATGTTCAGGCTAGCTATGCAGAGATGCCTTGACGAGTGCCGTTTCCCCGATAGATGGAAAAGGCAGAAACTGGTGCTGTTGCCGAAGCCCGGGAAGCCGCCAGGCGACCCATCGGCGTACAGACCAATCTGTCTGATAGACACGACTGGCAAACTGCTTGAGAGGATCATCCTCAACAGGCTCACCCCGTACGCGGAAGGTACGGACGGTCTGTCAAGCAACCAGTTTGGCTTTCGGAAGGGTAAGTCCACAGTGGACGCTCTCAACTCAGTGATAAATACTGCCGAGATAGCGATCCAACGAAAAAGGCGAGGTATTCGATACTGTGCGTTAGTGACACTCGACGTGAAGAACGCATTCAACAGCGCAAGCTGGGATGCCATCGCGCTCTCGTTACACCGGCTTAGCCTACCGGTGGGTCTGTACCGGATCCTGGAAAGTTACTTCCAAAACCGCGTACTGATATACGAGACCGATGCCGGTCAGAAAAGGGTTCCGATTACCGCCGGAGTCCCGCAGGGCTCGATCCTAGGCCCGGTGCTATGGAACCTCATGTATGACGGGGTTCTGAGACTGAAGTTCCCTCCTGGGGTCAAGATCGTCGGCTTTGCCGACGACGTAACCTTGGAGGTCTACGGGGAGTCAATTTCTGAGATAGAACTAACCGCAGAACACGCGATTAGCACGGTGGAGGAATGGATAAGCGCGAGAGGCCTGGAGCTCGCTCATCATAAGACGGAGGCAGTTATCGTCAACAACCGCAAGTCGGCACAACATGCAGTTATCCATGTGGGAGAAGTCGCGATCACTTCACAGCGAAGTCTGAAGTCTCTCGGAGTCATTATAGACGACAAGCTGACCTTCGGCAGCCATGTCGACTATACGTGCAAGAGAGCGTCGACTGCTGTTGCGGCACTATCGAGAATGATGTCCAACAGCTCAAAGGTGTGCGCCAGTAGACGTAGGTTACTGGCAGGCGTTGCCGTATCTATCCTCAGGTACGGCGGCCCGTCATGGTCAAGAGCACTGAGGGTAACCAGTTACCTACAGAAACTGGAGAGCACCTACCGCGTGATGTGCCTCAGAGTGATATCTGCCTACCGCACGGTATCACACGATGCATCCTGCGTGATAGCGAGCATGATGCCAGTCGGGCTGGTCATTCGGGAAGATGAGGAGTGCTTTGAGCTACGTGGAAATAGGGGAGCCCGCGAGCGCACCAGGGTGACCTCGGTCGCCAGATGGCAGCGTGAGTGGGACAACTCCTCGAAAGGTAGGTGGACCCACCGGCTGATACCTAGCATATCGAGCTGGGTGGGAAGACCCATGGGGAAGTTCACTTCCACTGACACAATTCCTGTCAGGCCATGGCTTTTTCCGTCAGTACCTCCACAGGTTCGGGCACGCGGAGGTCCCAGTCTGCCCGGACTGCCCAGGTGTAGATAAAACTGCCGAACACATACTGTTCGTATGTCATCGGTTCGACGTCGAAAGAAGAGCAATGCTTGACGTCTGTGGCTGGGACACAACCCCGGATACCCTTATTCAGCGGATGTGTCAAACGGTGGGGAAGTGGAACGCAGTCTCGGCTGCTACCATCCAGATTGCCAGATTGCCAGTACAGGTAATCTGGCGAACCGAGCAACAGACGGCGGGCACAGCTAACTAGTGATTGGTTAGCTGGAGCAAAAAAGGCCAAGCGCAAAAAAGGGAGTGAATGGTCTGTTCATGCCGAGGCAGGTTTGGCGCAGCGAATGGCAACCGCGTAAGGGGTAAACCCAGCCACCCCGAAGCAAGACAGAAGAGTGAGTGTATAGGCGTATAAGTGGACTGCCTCATGCCAAGACGGGAGGGTCGTAGCGTAGTATGTTGGAACTAAGCTATCGATGCCTCATGGCGTGGCAGAGGAGTGAAAGGGTGAGCATCCAAGTCAGTCTCACACTGCATGTTAAGGGTGAGCATAAAAGTCAGCCTCACAGGTTGGTAGAGGCTAGCACAAAAGTCAGCCTAGCAAGGAGTGAAAAAGGTGAGCACACAAGTCAGCCTCGCATGGTATGTCAGAAGTGGGGCCTAAGAAAAATGTCCCACATGGGATGCCAGGGGGAGTGACAAAGGTACAATAGAGTGGCACGATTGAGAGTGAATCAGGTGATAGGGTGAGCACCCAAGTCAGCCTCACATGGTATGGGTAGGGCGAGCACAAAAGTAAGCCTAGCAAGGAATGAGTAAGGTGAGCACACAAGTCAGCCTCGCATGGAACGTAAAAGGTGAGCACAAAAGTCAGCCTCATGTGGGAGTGTTTGAGAGTGAATCAAAATGTGATTGAGAAAGCACCCAAGTAAGCCTCATACAGGATGTATGATCGCGTGAGTGAGAGTGAATGAGTACATTTAGTACAGCCATCCCCCCAGAAGTAATACCGAGAGGTAGTTCCTGGGAGGAATGATGGCGGAGCCCAATGGAGTTTAGTCGGTATTAATGGCTGGTCACCATTCGAGTCCGACACGCCCCCAGTGCACCCCGTGTGGTAGATTGGACCCTACCGTTAGCACGTGTACTGGGCTAGGACATAAAGGTCTTCTCCATTGTAAAAAAAAAACATATACACATACACATATACATACATATACACATCTACCATTAACGACAATTAACTCCGTTAGAAGTTTCTCATGCTATGCTGGACGGGAATGGATCATTCACGTGCATCGGTAAATCAATCGTACCTTCATTTATCCAATCCGAATGAATCGAATCGAATGCACGAGTTGAACACCAGTAAAAAATGACCAACGAATCCCAAGAAGGATTCCCCACTATTCCATCATATAAGTCAGTTCTGCATCCATTCCCTGGTCCACATGTCACAAATACTCAGACGCCCACATACACAGATAGACACACGGCTAGCACACAACTGTACACTAGTGCCAAAAACCACAATTATTACAACACAACATCACAACTAATAGGGTTCTACTGTCATTTTTTTTAATGCGCCTGTGCACGTTGCCGAGGTCGATCGATAAATCGACACACAATGACTTCCACTGCGAGCCGTGCTCACAAAGACTGCCGTTAAGCTGTTGAACAATGTCTGCAAACACAGCCCACAGAAAAAGTCAATCCACGGCGACCCGCCAAACGGCCACGCCAGTGTGCACATGCTCTTAGTTGACTGTTAGTTTGGACTGGTGCAGAGTATGAAAAAACACAAAACATAAAAAAGGTCCATAACCCGGGTACCCACAAATTGAAATGCTCATAACTATGACTTCCTTTATCCGATTTGGACACTTTTTTTTTGGATTCAGGAACTCGTCCACTTTTTGATTTGTGAATTTGAACCGAATCAATAGATAAATAAATAAATAAATAAATAAATAAATCCGGATTTTCCGGAGCAATGTTCCAGTACTAGGGTATGATTTGCAAATTTTAATAATGTCCTAGCAATATGAGTATCAAAACTCTTCAAATTGTCTCGGAAGTCTGTTATTTATTGTTACGGGACCCCATGGCAATTTAAGAAATGGAATTGGAATGGAATGGCCACTCACGGCCTCACGGGAACCTGCTCCGGAATACCGGAATACCCAGTCTTGCTACCGGGTATATCCCGAAAGCATGGCGAGAAATAACTGTTAGATTTATTCCCAAAGGGGGGCGCTCAAGCTATGAAGAAGTCAAGAGTTTTAGGCCTATCAGCTTAAGTTCTTTTCTTCTGAAAGCTTTGGAACGGATAATCGGTCATCACATCAGGAACGTTAGTTTGGTTGAATATCCACTGCACAAAATGCCAGAACAGTGGTGTCGACAAGTTAAACTAGTTAAACTGTGGTCACAAATAGTTACATGGATATTCTTGCTCCCAGCGATATTACACTCACTTGTAGTTTTCCTTACAGGACATTCCATGTGAAGATTCCCTCTCGAGACGAGTGGTTGTCTGGCATTATGGAAAGACAACAACAAACGCAAGTGGTTTGTTACACTGACGGTTCTCTGATGGAGGGACGTGCTGGTGCTGGTGTCTACTGTCGTGAAATGAGATTGGAACAATCTCACTCACTAGGTAGATACTGTACTGTATTCCAAGCAGAAATCTATGCGAGCCTTGTCTGGGGGCCCGGACATTGCGGTATTACTGGAAATGAACGGTTGGTCCTGAGCCCGCGCTGCTAATTTCGACAAGTTGGATAAGGGAAAAAATACGGTCCTTCGTCCGAGCACCGCAATTATTGGAGAAATCTACAAACGTGTCGCCAAACAAAGGCGTTTCTAGAACAACCATGCCCAGTGGTTTCGAAAAATCTCTTACATTTTTCGAAGCTCCACTGCGGCATGCTGACCAGGGCTTTAACCGGCCACTGCAAACTCAATTATCACATGGAAACTATTCAGCGCGCTGAGTCTTTTTCATGTGATCTTTGTGAATCCGACTACGGAACCTCATGCCATCTGATATGCAACTGTCCAGCGGTAGCGCAATTGCGATTTCGAGTCTTCAGCCGTCCTTATATAGACGAAACCATGTTTGGACGACTGAAACTCAGAGACATACTAAAGTTTCTTATCCAATGTGGTAAAGAGCTTTAGGCTTATTCGCAGGCAAGTTGAACTACTTGTGAGTTTAACTTACCTGTTGTTTATTTTTGTTTTGTGCTGTTATTTTTCCCACCCTTCGAATTCTACTTCCCCACACCTCCTTGTCCTTTCCTTCCGCTCAGAAAATGATGAAAACACACGGCAAGGCACAAATCCCCGACTATGTACGGGGAACGTGTCATTTGAGCCAATATATTCTGATTCCAGAATCCGGATTTTCCGGAGCAATGTTCCAGTACTAGGGAATGATTTGCAAATTTTAATAATGTCCTAGCAATATGAGTATCAAAACTCTTCAAATTGTCTCGGAAGTCTGTTATTTATTGTTTCGGGACCCCATGGCAATTTAAGAAATGGAATTTGAATGGAATGGCCACTCACGGCCCCACGGGAACCTGCTCCGGAATGTCCGTTCCGGGGTCAAATCACCAAATGGTTCCAAAACCACGAGATACAGCCTACTGAAGCAATTCCAAGAATTTTGATACCCATATTGCTAGTATTCCATTGAAGTTCACAAATAGTTTAAATTACCAATTCATTTGTTGGCTTTTCAGTAGTTTTAACAAATATTTGGTTTGAAACAACAAAATCATGATAAGTTTAACCACAGATAACAGACGTTTAGACTCGATTTGAATCGTGTGTAAATACCCGCTACTGAAACTCCGAATAAATAAGACGCCTGAAATACGTTTGGCAAACGTTTGTAGATGTCGCAGTGATCGATACAATGCAGTTAGAGTGCAGCTGTCAAACATGTGTAGCAAACAGTTGCGCAGATGGCAATAGTGAAACACGGATTTCCAACGTTTATCAATTTGAAAATTTACACAGGTTTTTGAAGAAATTTTGTTCTAGCCTAAACGTCTGTTATCTGTGGTTTAACCGAACAAACAAGTTTGAAGAAATAAAAAAAATCTTTTGTATCAACTCAAATTTAGTTGAAATTAAACAAAGACTCTCTTGGTTTTTAACAAAGGGATCAGTTAGATCTAATAAATTTTATTTTTTTTACATTCGATTACGAGCGGACTATCGAGAAGCAAGTTTTTTTCCAGTCCGTCAGTGTGAGATAAAGAATCGTATTAATCCCCGTTCATAACCATCTTGCACATTCTCTACCTCTCGAGGTTTTGGACTTCTTTCTTCTTTTGTGCGTATGTTAACCGTTAGGCCGCATTGCTCAGCCTTTTGTTCTCGTAGTGAGGATTGAACAATAGCCAGCTATATAAGCTGGACAGGTGCGTCGTGGGAAACAAATTTACAGATAAGTAAAATCTACCTCTTTTGACACATTTGCGGCTTATTCCCGTCTGCGCTGGTGCTAACCCGTACAGTCTGAAGGCGTTGTCACTAGGGTTCGCAGTACCGACCCTTTTTGGCGAGAACTGGTACTACGGTACTGAAGCCCTCAGTACCGGTAGTACCGGTACTCGAATATTTTTTAAAAAAATTCGAAAAAAGCTTCAAGCTGAAATTGAATGCTCAAACTGATGATCTTATTCCCAGATGATTGATTTTTGCTGATCAAAAAACATGTTTATTGTTTTTAATTGCTTCGGAATGGCAAGACTCATTTCACAGAAGATATTTTTCGTATAGGGCACCTTCTTTTATTTCGAAATCTAGGCCACTTTGAAATCAATAACTGCTAAGTGGTGCGACTTTCGTCGACAGATGGTAAATGTATAAAACCCTATTAAAAACAGTAAATCAAAGCGAGAATGGCAGTAAATCCGAGCAGGTTAATCGCATTTCCTCTCTTGCTTTTCTGAAAATTGGTTTCGAACTTTATGTCGTTTGCCTACTATTCTCTAACGCATATCCAGGCTCTTTGCTTTCCTATTAAATTATGGAGTTTTGCTGAATTTTCCGATCACCAATAATTACAAATCGCCCCGTTTGAAGCAGTTCACCAAGTCTAAAACTGTTAGCTACTAAATCGCTGTTCGTTCTATTATAGATAAAGGTTTAAGAGCAAACTAAATACAGACATGACTTAGACCATAGTCTTATTACGCGCCACCCAGTGGATAATGGGATAAAATCAGAACGTCGCTAATAAAACTTTAACTTCTAGAATTATTATGATGATGGCCCCACCTCGTTCCCACACTCAGTAGTAGTTGCGGGGGACCAAATACAGACATGACTTAGACTATAGTCTTATTACGCGCCACCCAGTGGATAATGGAAACAAATCAGAATGTCGCTAATAAAACTTTAACTTCTAGAATTATCATGGTGATGGTCCCACCTCGTTCCCACAGGGTCTACGCGGGGATAAACTAAAACGTTCCCTTGTGGGGCGATCCGAACGTTCTTTCGCAGAAAGCAACGCCACCATCCTCAACAAACATCTATGCTCACTTGCCTCCTAACGAGGGCGAGACTGATGACCCACAAGAGGGAATATCTACTAGGGCGCCTAGAAGTCAAAGATTAAGATCAGAGAAGGAGTTCGCAGCACTTCCAGGAACATCAAAAATCCCAAGTGTTCCTTTGTTTCAGTTCGAGAATAATCACAGCACTGGAATTATCAAACTCTCGGACATAGTGGACTGGATAATAAAAACTTTTAATATAACTGATCCTATTAAAAGTCGTATGTTAGCTTTTCTCCCTACAGTAAGAACATTTTTGAAACAGTTGACTGCGTTTGCACTCAGTAGTAGTTGCGGGGATGGTTCAAAAACGTACCCCCAATCAAACTCTTATCGGGTGACATTCGCTGGTACCGCTTTGCCAAATTACGTCCTCTTGCACAAGGTTCGTCTGCCTGTGCGTCTGTTTGTGCCGCGGGTCATGAATTGCACAAAGTGTAAACAATTGGGTCACACAGCCACCCATTGTAGCAATAAAGCCCGCTGTGAAAAATGCGGTGAGAATCATGTGGACGATTCGTGCAGTAAGAATGCTGAGAAGTGTCCTTACTGTGCAGAGAATCTGCATGATATCTCGGCATGTCCCGCGTACAAACTACGCGGGGATAAACTAAAACGTTCCCTTGTGGGGCGATCCGAACGTTCTTTCGCTGAAATGCTAGAGAAAGCAACGCCACCATCCTCAACAAACATCTATGCTCACTTGCCCCCTAACGAGGGCGAGACTGATGACCCACAAGAGGGAACAGGGGGGCGCTAGGGCGCCTAGAAATTAAAGCTCCTGGTCTCGGAGGATTAAGATCAGAGAAGGAGTTCGCAGCACTTCCAGGAACATCAAAAATCCCAAGTGTTCCTTTGTTTCAGTTCGAGACTAATCACAGCACTGGAATTATCAAACTCTCGGACATAGTGGACTGGATAATAAAAACTTTTAATATAACTGATCCTATTAAAAGTCTTATGTTAGCTTTTCTCCCTACAGTAAGAACATTTTTGAAGCAGTTGACTGGCAAATGGCCCCTCCTTTCAACGATTGTATCCTTCGATGGCTAACTCATCTAACGAGGTCACGGATTTGATCACTGTTTTACAGTGGAATTGCAGAAATATCATCCCGAAAATCGATTCTTTCAAAATTTTAATAAATAGTTTGAGTTGCGATGCATTTGCATTATGTGAAACTTGGTTAACTTCAGATATAGATCTCAACCTCCACAATTTTAATATTATTCGCCTGGATCGAGACACTCCCTATGGAGGAGTGCTTTTGGGGATCAAAAAGCGCTATTCCTTCTACAGAATTAACCTTCCCTCGATAACAGGTATTGAAGTTGTCGCTTGTCAAGTAACAACCAAAGGCAAAGATCTTTGCATAGCTTCCATATATATTCCCTCCAACACCGCGATTGGGCACCGCCGGCTACATGACATCATAGAATCCTTGCCTGCACCGCGACTTGTTTTAGGAGACTTTAACTCTCACGGTACGGAATGGGGTTGCCTTTATGATGATAACCGTTCCTCTTTAATTCACAATATTTGCGACAACTTCAATATGACAATTCTAAGCACGGGTGAAATGACACGAATCCCTCCCCAACCAACGCGGCCAAGTGCATTAGATTTATCCGTTTGCTCGACCTCGCTACAGTTGGATTGCGCGTGGAAGGTAATCCCTGATCCCCACGGTAGCGACCATCTGCCGATCGTAGTCTCGATCACCAACAGCTCAAGACCATTGGAATCATTCAATATTTCGTATGACCTCACACGAAATATCGATTGGAAGAGCTATGCGGCCACGATATCCGACAACATCGAATCTACCCAAGAACTTCCTCCGGAGGAAGAGTACAGATTTTTGGCTGGCTTGATTCTCGACAGCGCGAATCAAGCTCAGATTAAGCCAGTACCCGGCGCGAACATACAAAAACGTTCTCCCAATCCCTGGTGGGATAAAGAGTGCTCAGACGTGTACGCAGAGAAGGCCGTCGCGTTTAAGACCTTCCGGAACGACGGGTTACCCGCTAGTTTTCGACAGTACGCGACGTTAGACAAGCGAATGAAGAGTTTGACGAAAGCCAAGAAACGCGGTTATTGGCGCCGGTTCGTCGACGGATTAACGAGAGAAACATCGATGAGCACTTTTTGGGGAACAGCCCGACGTATTCGAAACCGAAACAGTAATAATGAGTGCGAGGAATATTCAAACCGTTGGATATTCGATTTCGCCAAGAAGGTTTGTCCGGATTCCGCCCCGGTACAGAAGATCTACCGCGCCGCGTCCCGTCACGATAACGCGAACGAAACACCTTTTTCGATGGAGTTCTCACTTGCTCTCTTGTCGTGTAACAATAAAGCTCCAGGGCCAGACAGAATCAAATATAACTTGTTGAAGAATCTGCCAGACTCTGCCAAGAGACGCTTGTTGAACTTATTTAATAAGTTTCTTGAGGCTAACATTGTCCCACACGATTGGAGGCAAGTGAAGGTCATCGCCATCCAAAAACCAAGAAAACCAGTCTCCGATCACAATTCGTATCGACCGATCGCTTTCCTGTATCCGGAAGTTGTTCGAGAAAATTATCCTATTCCGCCTCGACAATTGGGTCGAAACAAATGGCTTACTGTCGGATACACAATTTGGCTTTCGCAAAGGCAAAGGGACGAACGATTGTCTTGGGTTGCTCTCAACTGAAATTCAAATGGCCTATGCTAGCAAAGAGCAGATGGCATCAGTGTTCCTAGATATAGGCTTTTGATTCAGTTTCTATCAACATTCTTTCAGAGAAGCTGCACCAGCATGGTCTTTCAGCAACTTTAAACAACTTTTTACTAAACTTGTTGTCGGAAAAGCACATGCATTTTTCGCATGGTGACTTATCGACATCACGATTTAGCTACATGGGCCTTCCCCAGGGCTCATGTCTAAGACCCCTGTTGTACAATTTCTACAACAGGGGGCTTAGACATGAGCCCCCTGTTGTTGAAATTGTTTCTTCTGTCGATCTACAAGGACCATTACAGAATACCTTGGACAATTTGTCTGCTTGGGCTATTAAGCTGGGTATCGAATTCTCCACGGAGAAAACTAAGCTAGTTGTATTTTCTAGGAAGCGTGAACCAGCACAATTACAGCTTCTACTAATGGGTCAAACTATAGCTCAGGTCTTCACAGTAAAATATCTAGGGGTCTGGTTCGACTCGAAAGGTACTTGGGGATGCCACATTAGGTATCTGAAACCAGGGGCGCCGAAACACTTTACGCACGAGTGGGTAGAAATCATAGGGTGTGGGGTCCATTAGTAAGGATTTTTCCCTTTTCGCAATGCACACGCTTACATTACATTCACATTAAATCACGTTCGTTTATGCAAATGGAATTGTGGTACATCGATGTTTTCAAATGTATGTAGTGCGAGATACATGAGTTGCACATCTAAATTTTTTGAAATGGTTCAAAATTTCGAGTGGGTAATTACCCACTCGTTTATTTTCAAGTGGGTAGTACTACCCATACTACCCACGCTTTCCGCCGGCCCTGTCTGAAACAGAAATGCCAACAAAGTATCAACTTTTTTCGTACAATAACCGGCACGTGGTGGGGTGCCCACCCAGGAGACCTAATTAGGTTGTATCAAACGATACTGTCGGTAATGGAATACGGATGCTTCTGCTTTCGCGCCGCCGCGAACATACATTTCATCAAACTCGAAAGAATTCAGTATCGTTGTTTGCGTATCGCCTTAGGGTGCATGCAGTCGACCCATACGATGAGTCTCGAAGTCCTGTCGGGCGTTCTCCCGCTGAAAAATCGATTTTGGAAACTCTCATATCGATTGCTATTCGATGCGATATCTTGAACCCGGTGGTGATTGAAAATTTCGAAAGGCTTGTTGAGCTCAATTCTCAGACCCGTTTCATGTCCCTGTACTTTGACTACATGGCGCAGAATATTAATCCTTTTTTTTACAATCCCAACCGTGTGCATTTCATAAATACTTCTGAATCTACTGTTTTCTTCGACACATCCATGAAAGACGAGAACTGTGGAATACCAAACAACATACGCCCTCAAGTGGTTCCAAACATTTTTTATAATAAATTCCGAGAAGTCGACTGTTCTAAGATGTTTTATACTGACGGATCAAACCTCGAAGGGTCCACTGGCTTCGGTATTTTCAATCAAAAGTTCACCGCCTCCTACAAACTCAGTGACCCCGCTTCAGTTTACGCCGCAGAACTAGCTGCTATTCAGTATACCCTTGAAGTCATTGACGCATTACCCGCAGACCATTACATCATCGTCTCGGATAGTCTGAGTTCTATTGACGCTATTCGCTCGATGAAACATGTAAAGCATTCCTCGTATTTTTTGGGGAAAATACGGGAGCTACTGAGTGCTTTATCTGACAAATCTTTCCAGATTAGCTTGGTGTGGGTCCCTTCTCATTGCTCCATTCCGAGCAATGAAAAGGCGGACTCCTCAGCTAAGCTGGGTGCCCTTGAAGGTGACGTTTTTGAAAGACCAATTTGCTTCCACGAATTTTTCAGTATTACTCATCAGAGAGCCCTCGAAAGTTGGAAAACCTCGTGGAGCAATGGGGAGCTAGGAAGGTGGCTACATTCGATAGTCCCTAAGGTATCGACGAAACCTTGGTTCAAGGGGATGGATGTGGGTCGTGACTTCATTCGTGTGATGTCGCGACTCATGGCAAACCATTACACGCTGAATGCACATCTCCGACGTATTGGGCTCGTGGAGGGTGGTATCTGCACTTGTGGCGACGGCTATCACGACATCGAGCACATTGTCTAGGCGTGCACCGAGTACAGTTCCGCCAGGTCTCGGCTTATGGCACCCTCCGGGCTCGAGGAAGACTAACCAACGTCCCGGTTCGAGATGTGTTGGCAAGCCGCGATGTCCTCTATATATCCCTTATATACACCTTCTTAAAAACCATCAATATCCAACTTTATCTGCCCCTTTTTCCTTATCATTCTCAGAAGCCCTCTCTTCCACCTGTACCATACACCCACGATGGTTTGATGCGACTCCAAGGCGACACCCTGTCGAATGAGCCAACAAACACGAGATCTACAGCACGAACATCACACGCACAACTCGAAATGTAGCCGATCAACATCTGAGCCGCACTACGAAATCATCTGGAAAAACCCCTGCCATCTTGAGGAGGACCACCCCAGTACATGATTCTTCCTGATGAAGGCCACCCTGATTCTGTAATCCATCCGTTGATCTCCCGAAGCCTGAAACTGAAATAATGTTCTCCCCCTGCCATCTTTGTCCACCCTACTTCCTCTGACTCTTATACACAGAAGTAACACCCCTTCCCCCCTCAAATATCTTCACGAAGCATTTAGCTCTTCCTGTCTTTTCTAGTTTTAACTATTATATTATATGATCTCGTTGAAAATACCCAACTCTACTACCACATAAAATAACTCCAATTAATGTCCCCGAATCCTTACAAAATTCAATCACGCCCTCTAGTTATTTCTATTTTTAAGATAGTCGTAAAAAAATTTCCCCTTAGTTAAACATTATTTGCTCCAATAATCTTATTGCTAAAAATGTCAAACCATATTGCCTTAAAAACTAAATGACCCCCCCAATCTTACGAAAATTATGTTACCCCTTTGTGTATATGTATAGCTATAAATTAACCTTAGTTTAATTTCAAAAATCAATATGTAATCTCCTAGTTTTAAGAAATTTAAAATGTAAAACAAAACAAATTTGGCACCATTAAGCTAACGCAAACCTGCCTTATGAAATAAACGAATTGAATAAAAAAAATTATTTTGATTCAACAATGTTTCTATTTAAAATGTAAACAGAAGTATTTGATGAACTAAACCAAATACATGCTTTCGAAAAACGCCCATTTCAGTTTGAAACAGTCATTCGCCACGTTTTAGATTCAACTAAACGTTTTATTGGTTCAAAAAGGCCTGATTCTTCTGTGTGTACATTAAGTATGAGTCATAGCCTCGAAAAGTAAACATCCACATCATGAAATAACCCAAACAAATCTTAACACAACACGTTATCGTTTCCATCTTTATTTCTTAATTTTGTATTGAAAAATATTGACAACGTCAATTAGGTCAAATTTAACTATCGCTCCGTCAATTTTAAGCGGACCATACACGAGACGGAAATATTATCAATAAATATATTGACAAGACTGCTTCAATCCATCAAACCCATTTAAATTCTGCAGGATCAATATATTCAAGATGACCTTACACCATCAATATATTGATCAATATATGATTTATTGTCAATATTTCTGCTCGTGTAGGGTCTGCTTTAACCATGCTGTAGAGTAGGGTTATTTTTCAAAAAACTTTCGAAGCGTCAGTTAAAAATTTCACCAAATGGTTCACAGCCTTAGTTTAGTTCGGTAAATGTAGATGGGGAGAAAACTAGGCGTTTACATAACTTGAATGAAATTTTATTAGGCTCTCTGTATCCTGCTGCTACCATACGTACCGTATACGTTATGCACATTTTTTACAAAAATTTTAGGACATCTACTACAGCGGAAAATAACAATGTTGATAAGTTCCTCGATAATAATCATTAGTGGCCTAAGTTCATGTTTAGGGGATTTCGTGTTTTTTGTCTACGCTAGACCGGCCCGAGTGATTTTAAAACAAATTGTTTTCATTTTCCATTTTATCTCAGAACAAGTTTTTTGCAGTTGGGCCGTTCTTGTAGTAATTTTTGGTGATAGGAAAAGTCAGAAAAACTCCATAGTTTACAGGAAATTAGGAGCCTTAGTATGAATAAGAGTCGAAACCAATCTACAAGAAAGCCAGTCGTTGGCAAAGCGATAATGCTGAGAGGAAATGCGACCAACGAACATGGATTTACAGAAAGATAGGATGAAAAATTCAACTTTTTGAGGCAACATGATTGTGAAAAAATCAAACTGACATCGAACATATTCTAGGCTAGGCCGCAAAGCCGATGCCAAGAATCCGAAGCGGTGCACAGCCGCTAATGATCTGTCGGATGAACTTATATAAATATAGCATACTTATGAAAGAATAAAAACGTTTTTCACTTGCAACGGAAAAAGTACCTACACAATTAAACATCTAGCCTAACCATAAGACAACTCTATTAAATCCGAAACTATCTGACCTAATTCGGAACTTTCGGTCTCATTGCCACATCATTAATTTCATATAAAAATGCATTTACCTTATCAACTTTTTTTTTGTATTCTGCCTTCTCCATTTTATTAAGTTCCAATTGAGATATCTTATCATTCAGTACTTGTATGATGGAATATTCGTTTTCTCTTCTAAAAGCAAAGGATTCAAGTGATTCCAATATGTTGATTACTTTTGGTATCAGAGCAGAAACGGAACAAGGTCCATATTCATCGATGATTTTTTCGAATTCCTTTCCAATGGCAGAAGCAATATCGTATACATCTACAACCGTTATATCCTCCGGAGCATTCATGGCCATATTTCAGCGTAGATTTCTTTGAACAATATTTTTACTATTTAGTCTGTGAACCATTTGACGAATTTTTAAACTTTTAGTTTAGTTAAAATTTGACAGTTCGAATGTTATTTTCTCTCGAATGCAGGGATGCCAGGTACACTGAAGATAAAATACTTAAGATTTTCATAAGTTACAACTCTCGACAAACATATGATTACGGCCTAAAAGCCAACTGTCAAAATCCACCTTGAATGGAAATTCCAGACAAACCGTTACTAGTCGAACACAGTTCACAACAGTTTATGAAAGAGAAAACTTTTCTCTTTCGTTTATTATGAACATCTGTGATTGGCGTGTAACGGTTTGTCCGGAATTTCCATTCAAAGTGGATTTTGACAGTTGGCTTTTAGGCCGTAATCATATGTTTGTCGAGAACTTATGAACCTGCACAATTTAGATACCATAAGACGCTTATGCATTTCATAAGCACTACATGAATTTCATAAGTTCACGTTATGGAATTCATATGCGTGTGTTAAGTTTATGATAAGGAATAATTTGATGAAAATTCCATAATTCAAAACAACTTTTTTGTAGTTGGCTTCAAATCTTAAGTATTTTATCTTCAGTGTATACGTAATACTTGTGGCGCAAAGTCATAAGTGATTCTTATGGATTTCAATAGTTTTTTTTTCCTCGGTGTAGGCGAGGGTCTGCCCCAAAGGGAAAAAGAGCGTGTCCGGATCTAGGATAGGATCCGCCAGCTGGCTTCTTCTTATATTTTACTAATCCCTGTTGAAAACGACATACCCCACTCGACCAATGTTGCCAAAATATTTGTTTTGTTTCGGTCGTATATTTGTTCTGATTAAAACATTCTATATTATGTACCAATTTCATGCTTCTGGAAAAATCAAAGATTTAGTCTTTATATCCGCATTTAAACGATCATAACGTTTTTTCCATCGGAATACAGAAAAACAAAATAATATATATTCGTTGTTGGACATTACGAAAAATATCTTCATGCCTCTTCATTTTTGTAAGTTGTTTTCTGAGTCAAGCAACCTCTGTCACAAGAATAATCTTCTCTGTTCGGATTTATTTTAAATATTCTAAAACTACTTTTCTGCAAGGTTTAATTTTTGTTTTGGAGCAATGTATAGGTTTGTTCCAGTACTACATGTGATCGTTTCGGCGAAAACATCAGTACGCTCCTATTTACACCGATGATCGATTCAGTTGAAAACTGTAAAATTCAACTGTATCGATAATACCAAAGGAAGAACAAGAAGCGACTTCCGGGATAACTTTCTCCCTGTTTGCTCGCTACTTCCAATTTACTCGGTACTGGAACAAAGACAATTTTTACATGAAGTTCAAAATATTGTCATACTTACGCTACACAGCCTGTTGATTTCGAAAAGCGGCATTTTTGCATTATTCCGCACACAGAACAGAATCCACGATAGCGCGGTACCGGATCTCTCGGGAATTTCAGTTCTGGATAATATGTTTGATTCTGCCAAATAATGCCAGCACTTCATAATAACAGACGGATGTTATAGAAAAAAGCGGTATCTCGAGAAAACAAAAAGATGGGTGGGTAATGTCTAGGACATAACCGGAGTGTCGTGACTTCATTTCATTCATAAAGGAACAATCATTGAAATTATGTCAATTTATGCTTTGCAAGATTTGAAATAACTTCGAAGTGTGGTCACGACACCCCTGTTATGTCATATACATTACCAACCCATCTTTTTTCATTTTGCCGCAAACTTAATACTAGATAATAAAAGAAACTTTCTAATTAAATTCTTTTTCCATTTTGCCTTTGTCCTAATAAGGACGGTTTGTGGATAACTATGTTGATTCAAGACGGGAATCTTTTAAAACAATTCAAACCTTGCCGACGATTGTTTTTACTGCGTACATCCGTACGATCTTTCCCCTTTCGCAGCTCACACCGATTGAGCACGGTTTTCATCATGGTGTTCTTATTTATTGACTTTACAATGCAGATGGAAGGACGTCCTTTTGTTCGATACATGAAAATATTTTCATCATTCGTTTTGGTGTCAGAGATGCCAGGTTTGCAGACAAGTCTGCAAATTCGCAGACTTTTAATATAAGCTGCAGATTTTTTCGATGACGCAGATATTTGCAGATTTTCTAGTTTGGTTGCAGATATTTGCAGATTTTTTAGTTTTGTTGCAGATATTTGCAGATTTTTGAATATAAAGGCTTTTGGTTACACTAGCTTTCCTGACATTTTTTGTTCTTCCCAGACATTTAAAATTATTGTTGCAGACATTTGAAAAAAGTACCTGGCATTTCTGTTTGGTGTAGCTTTCGCTTAGTGGCAGAGTTGGCACATTCACTGATTTTCTTGGAAGGATTTGCAAAAACCTTCGGGTTTGTAAATTAGAAAAACATTTTCTTATGATTCACTGGTAAAAGTACAGAATTACCAAGCGCAAACTTAATACCAGTTAATAAAAGAAACTTTCTAATTAAATTCTTTTTCCATTTTGTATTCGTCCTAATAAGGACGGTTTGTAGATAACTATGTTGATACAAGACGGGAATCTTTTAAAACAATTCAAACCTTGCCGACGATTGTTTGTACTGCGTACATCCATACGATCTTTCCCCTTTCGCAGCTCACACCGAATGAGTACGCTTTGCAGCCTTCGATGTTTTGGTGACATTTTTAGTGGCAGTTACTACCGCCTTTTCAGTGACTGCGTTTCTTAGCCTTTGGCTTTTTGGACTTCTCACCGCCACCACCTCCACCAACGTTTTTCTTCTTCTCTCCGATGGTAGCTGATTTGATTGGTCGTCCGATGCAGCTTCTCACGACCAAACACGTCTGTTATGCACTGCGTCTTACACACGTCTGGCTTAGAGAATAGCTGCGACACCCCTATTTATAGGTTTTATCATTAATGTTGAATTCATTTAAAGTAGTTTTCGAACTATTTAAACAAATTTTATATAGCAAAGAACGCATCGGTAGCAAGCATTGAACGTTTTCCTTCCGATTTATGAAACAAGATTGGCAATCCGTTTTGTAGAAGAAAAGTTAATAAGGTTCAAAATGTACGTAACGCTTTCGCTAATATGCACTACTATCGCTTTCTCGCTCGTTCTCGTGGCGTGCATGAGCCTTTCCTTTCCGTCCGACTTGTAATGGCTTAACCAAAATTAATATCCCGGCTTTCCCCCACCAACTGCTCTCGTCAAGCAACCCAATACGAATAATCATAGGAACAAACATGTAGTGGACCTTTATATAAACTTTTCATTATTTTATTGTTCATTTGCTGCACCGTTTTGACGGCTCTGAGCGGGATGGGCTGAAAATTTTCACTTTTCCGAGTCGTTTTCGAAAGATTTTTCAAAACATTATTTTTCCGTTGATAATGAATATCCTACATATTCCAAAATTTAATACAACATTGGTACAAATATTTTCGACAAAATGCAGAAGAAATTGATTAAATCCATTCAGTACAACAAAAGATATAAGCGTTCAAAATCTTACATCATTTTTCTTCCGAAATTTTGAAAAGGGGCCCCTATATTGAAAGGTAAGTCGTTAGTCACGACAAAAAATCAACCCAGTTAACAATCGTCGTCTTATGTTTGATATCACAATATGACAACACTTCCAAGCAGCCCTTTAGTACTTTTAGTTTCCAAGGGGGATGCCAGAGTGAACGCGATTCGCGACGCGACGCGATGCGAAGCGATTTTTGACAGATCGCGCGACCGAGCTCCGTTCATTTGTTTCCTGCAAAATAATACTGCTTCAATCCATCAAACCCATTTAAATTCTGCAGGATCAATATATTCAAGATGACCTTACACCATCAATATATTGATCAATATATGATTTATTGTCAATATTTCTGCTCGTGTAGGGTCTGCTTTAACCATGCTGTAGAGTAGGGTTATTTTTCAAAAAACTTTCGAAGCGTCAGTTAAAAATTTCACCAAATGGTTCACAGCCTTAGTTTAGTTCGGTAAATGTAGATGGGGAGAAAACTAGGCGTTTACATAACTTGAATGAAATTTTATTAGGCTCTCTGTATCCTGCTGCTACCATACGTACCGTATACGTTATGCACATTTTTTACAAAAATTTTAGGACATCTACTACAGCGGAAAATAACAATGTTGATAAGTTCCTCGATAATAATCATTAGTGGCCTAAGTTCATGTTTAGGGGATTTCGTGTTTTTTGTCTACGCTAGACCGGCCCGAGTGATTTTAAAACAAATTGTTTTCATTTTCCATTTTATCTCAGAACAAGTTTTTTGCAGTTGGGCCGTTCTTGTAGTAATTTTTGGTGATAGGAAAAGTCAGAAAAACTCCATAGTTTACAGGAAATTAGGAGCCTTAGTATGAATAAGAGTCGAAACCAATCTACAAGAAAGCCAGTCGTTGGCAAAGCGATAATGCTGAGAGGAAATGCGACCAACGAACATGGATTTACAGAAAGATAGGATGAAAAATTCAACTTTTTGAGGCAACATGATTGTGAAAAAATCAAACTGACATCGAACATATTCTAGGCTAGGCCGCAAAGCCGATGCCAAGAATCCGAAGCGGTGCACAGCCGCTAATGATCTGTCGGATGAACTTATATAAATATAGCATACTTATGAAAGAATAAAAACGTTTTTCACTTGCAACGGAAAAAGTACCTACACAATTAAACATCTAGCCTAACCATAAGACAACTCTATTAAATCCGAAACTATCTGACCTAATTCGGAACTTTCGGTCTCATTGCCACATCATTAATTTCATATAAAAATGCATTTACCTTATCAACTTTTTTTTTGTATTCTGCCTTCTCCATTTTATTAAGTTCCAATTGAGATATCTTATCATTCAGTACTTGTATGATGGAATATTCGTTTTCTCTTCTAAAAGCAAAGGATTCAAGTGATTCCAATATGTTGATTACTTTTGGTATCAGAGCAGAAACGGAACAAGGTCCATATTCATCGATGATTTTTTCGAATTCCTTTCCAATGGCAGAAGCAATATCGTATACATCTACAACCGTTATATCCTCCGGAGCATTCATGGCCATATTTCAGCGTAGATTTCTTTGAACAATATTTTTACTATTTAGTCTGTGAACCATTTGACGAATTTTTAAACTTTTAGTTTAGTTAAAATTTGACAGTTCGAATGTTATTTTCTCTCGAATGCAGGGATGCCAGGTACACTGAAGATAAAATACTTAAGATTTTCATAAGTTACAACTCTCGACAAACATATGATTACGGCCTAAAAGCCAACTGTCAAAATCCACCTTGAATGGAAATTCCAGACAAACCGTTACTAGTCGAACACAGTTCACAACAGTTTATGAAAGAGAAAACTTTTCTCTTTCGTTTATTATGAACATCTGTGATTGGCGTGTAACGGTTTGTCCGGAATTTCCATTCAAAGTGGATTTTGACAGTTGGCTTTTAGGCCGTAATCATATGTTTGTCGAGAACTTATGAACCTGCACAATTTAGATACCATAAGACGCTTATGCATTTCATAAGCACTACATGAATTTCATAAGTTCACGTTATGGAATTCATATGCGTGTGTTAAGTTTATGATAAGGAATAATTTGATGAAAATTCCATAATTCAAAACAACTTTTTTGTAGTTGGCTTCAAATCTTAAGTATTTTATCTTCAGTGTATACGTAATACTTGTGGCGCAAAGTCATAAGTGATTCTTATGGATTTCAATAGTTTTTTTTTCCTCGGTGTAGGCGAGGGTCTGCCCCAAAGGGAAAAAGAGCGTGTCCGGATCTAGGATAGGATCCGCCAGCTGGCTTCTTCTTATATTTTACTAATCCCTGTTGAAAACGACATACCCCACTCGACCAATGTTGCCAAAATATTTGTTTTGTTTCGGTCGTATATTTGTTCTGATTAAAACATTCTATATTATGTACCAATTTCATGCTTCTGGAAAAATCAAAGATTTAGTCTTTATATCCGCATTTAAACGATCATAACGTTTTTTCCATCGGAATACAGAAAAACAAAATAATATATATTCGTTGTTGGACATTACGAAAAATATCTTCATGCCTCTTCATTTTTGTAAGTTGTTTTCTGAGTCAAGCAACCTCTGTCACAAGAATAATCTTCTCTGTTCGGATTTATTTTAAATATTCTAAAACTACTTTTCTGCAAGGTTTAATTTTTGTTTTGGAGCAATGTATAGGTTTGTTCCAGTACTACATGTGATCGTTTCGGCGAAAACATCAGTACGCTCCTATTTACACCGATGATCGATTCAGTTGAAAACTGTAAAATTCAACTGTATCGATAATACCAAAGGAAGAACAAGAAGCGACTTCCGGGATAACTTTCTCCCTGTTTGCTCGCTACTTCCAATTTACTCGGTACTGGAACAAAGACAATTTTTACATGAAGTTCAAAATATTGTCATACTTACGCTACACAGCCTGTTGATTTCGAAAAGCGGCATTTTTGCATTATTCCGCACACAGAACAGAATCCACGATAGCGCGGTACCGGATCTCTCGGGAATTTCAGTTCTGGATAATATGTTTGATTCTGCCAAATAATGCCAGCACTTCATAATAACAGACGGATGTTATAGAAAAAAGCGGTATCTCGAGAAAACAAAAAGATGGGTGGGTAATGTCTAGGACATAACCGGAGTGTCGTGACTTCATTTCATTCATAAAGGAACAATCATTGAAATTATGTCAATTTATGCTTTGCAAGATTTGAAATAACTTCGAAGTGTGGTCACGACACCCCTGTTATGTCATATACATTACCAACCCATCTTTTTTCATTTTGCCGCAAACTTAATACTAGATAATAAAAGAAACTTTCTAATTAAATTCTTTTTCCATTTTGCCTTTGTCCTAATAAGGACGGTTTGTGGATAACTATGTTGATTCAAGACGGGAATCTTTTAAAACAATTCAAACCTTGCCGACGATTGTTTTTACTGCGTACATCCGTACGATCTTTCCCCTTTCGCAGCTCACACCGATTGAGCACGGTTTTCATCATGGTGTTCTTATTTATTGACTTTACAATGCAGATGGAAGGACGTCCTTTTGTTCGATACATGAAAATATTTTCATCATTCGTTTTGGTGTCAGAGATGCCAGGTTTGCAGACAAGTCTGCAAATTCGCAGACTTTTAATATAAGCTGCAGATTTTTTCGATGACGCAGATATTTGCAGATTTTCTAGTTTGGTTGCAGATATTTGCAGATTTTTTAGTTTTGTTGCAGATATTTGCAGATTTTTGAATATAAAGGCTTTTGGTTACACTAGCTTTCCTGACATTTTTTGTTCTTCCCAGACATTTAAAATTATTGTTGCAGACATTTGAAAAAAGTACCTGGCATTTCTGTTTGGTGTAGCTTTCGCTTAGTGGCAGAGTTGGCACATTCACTGATTTTCTTGGAAGGATTTGCAAAAACCTTCGGGTTTGTAAATTAGAAAAACATTTTCTTATGATTCACTGGTAAAAGTACAGAATTACCAAGCGCAAACTTAATACCAGTTAATAAAAGAAACTTTCTAATTAAATTCTTTTTCCATTTTGTATTCGTCCTAATAAGGACGGTTTGTAGATAACTATGTTGATACAAGACGGGAATCTTTTAAAACAATTCAAACCTTGCCGACGATTGTTTGTACTGCGTACATCCATACGATCTTTCCCCTTTCGCAGCTCACACCGAATGAGTACGCTTTGCAGCCTTCGATGTTTTGGTGACATTTTTAGTGGCAGTTACTACCGCCTTTTCAGTGACTGCGTTTCTTAGCCTTTGGCTTTTTGGACTTCTCACCGCCACCACCTCCACCAACGTTTTTCTTCTTCTCTCCGATGGTAGCTGATTTGATTGGTCGTCCGATGCAGCTTCTCACGACCAAACACGTCTGTTATGCACTGCGTCTTACACACGTCTGGCTTAGAGAATAGCTGCGACACCCCTATTTATAGGTTTTATCATTAATGTTGAATTCATTTAAAGTAGTTTTCGAACTATTTAAACAAATTTTATATAGCAAAGAACGCATCGGTAGCAAGCATTGAACGTTTTCCTTCCGATTTATGAAACAAGATTGGCAATCCGTTTTGTAGAAGAAAAGTTAATAAGGTTCAAAATGTACGTAACGCTTTCGCTAATATGCACTACTATCGCTTTCTCGCTCGTTCTCGTGGCGTGCATGAGCCTTTCCTTTCCGTCCGACTTGTAATGGCTTAACCAAAATTAATATCCCGGCTTTCCCCCACCAACTGCTCTCGTCAAGCAACCCAATACGAATAATCATAGGAACAAACATGTAGTGGACCTTTATATAAACTTTTCATTATTTTATTGTTCATTTGCTGCACCGTTTTGACGGCTCTGAGCGGGATGGGCTGAAAATTTTCACTTTTCCGAGTCGTTTTCGAAAGATTTTTCAAAACATTATTTTTCCGTTGATAATGAATATCCTACATATTCCAAAATTTAATACAACATTGGTACAAATATTTTCGACAAAATGCAGAAGAAATTGATTAAATCCATTCAGTACAACAAAAGATATAAGCGTTCAAAATCTTACATCATTTTTCTTCCGAAATTTTGAAAAGGGGCCCCTATATTGAAAGGTAAGTCGTTAGTCACGACAAAAAATCAACCCAGTTAACAATCGTCGTCTTATGTTTGATATCACAATATGACAACACTTCCAAGCAGCCCTTTAGTACTTTTAGTTTCCAAGGGGGATGCCAGAGTGAACGCGATTCGCGACGCGACGCGATGCGAAGCGATTTTTGACAGATCGCGCGACCGAGCTCCGTTCATTTGTTTCCTGCAAAATAATACAGTACATGCCGGAGTGGAAGCGACGCGATGCGATGCGCTAAGCGATTTTTTGCGAGACGCGCGACCAACCAGTACGTGCACAGGTTTTTCGCGCGAAAAGATGCTGACAAATTCAAAATTTGATTTTACTTTGGTGGCAGAGGATGTTTATGTCGATGTCGAAGCACACATTGGAGCTGTCTTCCAAAGGTGTGCACTGTGGGACCAACAGCCCCGCCATTAACGGCACCGGATTCTTGTGAACCAATGTTGGAAATATGTTTTGGATTAATGGTAAGTAAAATCGAAGGACAATTTTTAAATTCACTGCAAATAATCTGCACATTAAACTCAAGTGTTTAACACTTAATTTTGCCGCAACTGTCATGACACTTAGAACTCATGTGTCAGGTACTTAATAACGCACTTCTTTGAGAACACATTAGTGCCAATAGACGACACACTTAAGTTTCATGTGCGTGGCGTATTCAAATTAAGTGTACGACAAATAAATATTGTATGTAATTCTTATAGAATTCAATTTTGCTTCAACTTGAATATTATATCATTTCCTATAAAAGCCATGCGCTATTATAATAATTTTTAAATGGGAGAACATTTCTTTTTAAATGACAATAAATATTCTTTAGTTTGATTCAATATTTTTTATTTAATTTTGAATACATCTTAGAACACAATACATTCTGCAAAATAAGTAATAAATAAATTAATAATATATTATTCTTACATTTAAAAAATGAATTTAAAAAATCACCCCTTACGCGGCTCATCTTCTAAATGATATAAATCATTTATCTGCTACAACATGATTGGACATCAATTTCATTACCTGCAAAAATAAGCTAATATATCAATTATGCAAATATTTTAAAGTATTAACTTACCATCCAAAACCTTCCAAATTTGCCATGCCATGTTTTTGCGCCGATGTTGTGGAAAAGTGGACTTGTTCTGAAGCGTTTTAACATTTAATCAACGAAACATGGTTTACATGGGCAAAACATTTACGATTTAATAATCTTACACTTTAAATTTAAAATCGACCATGTCATTGGGTGACACACTTATATTTTAAGTGTTATTTTATTGAAGAACAAAAGGAAAATTCTTAAGTTTTCAGTGCGGTTAGAAACATAAATCTTATGTGTCAAATCTTTGCAAAAAAAAGGTTTACATTATTCACTGTTATGCGCAAAACATTTATGTTTCAATACGCTGACCTTTAAATTTTAATTGCGACGACACTTAATGTTGCCGCAATTGTCAAAAACTTGGATTTTATGGGCAAAACATATATAGTTTAACACGCTGACACTTAAAATTAAAAAATGATAACAGTCGATCGTGTCATCGGGTGGCACACTGTAGTTTTAAGTGTAATTTTATTAAAGGGCAAATGGAAAGTTCTTGAATTCTCGGTGTGGTTGGAAACATAAAACTTATGTGTCGAATCTCTTCGATAAAAAGTGTAGATTATTTGCAGTGTTGTTATTAATGGGTACTGTGAGTGACAGACATTTTCTCAAATGTTATACTTGCTCTAAACTCTATATATTTTTAAATTTCAGACGATGTTGCAAAAAAAAGGTGTAAAAAGTTGCGTGACACTTTTGGTCGCGAACTGTGCAAGCTGCCGGTGTTCAAATCTGAGGATGCTGGTGACCAAAGCGTTTGCTCTAGCTGACCGCATTTCAAAAGTCTACTTTTAACGGCAACAAATGTAGTCCAGGCAAGCAATTGGCAATCTCAAGCCTCAATTTTCCAACAGCGAGGTATTTGAGGACGTGTAATATTGTCTTGCTACAGCCTCGGTGACAACTTGCCTCAACTGGGCCGACTGCTCAGAAAACCAAAACCTACACGTGTCATTTTGAACATCCTACCCCTTTATTCATCTCTCTTCACACATTCCTCTATTTCTTCTGACTTCTCTATTTCTTCTGACTATCCACCTATTCCTGCTGCTCTGCCCTTCCAGCCTACTGATTCTATTCACTTCTTAAAAGCTAGTACTCACAGCCCCGCCATCCGCTGCGGCATCTCACGATATGAACCGTGTGTCTCGACATCTTCAGTTCCATCCGGCGTGCCCTCGTTAGTGCTGACAAAATCCCCTTGAGCTCGACCGTGGGACCTATTGAGTCACGGTCTCCTATTACCCGCTTGTACTCTGGCTGCTCACCTGCGTCCAGGTGCACAGCTGCGGTGACCAGATTCCTTCCACCAACTGATCTGCCTGCGAATTGTTCCTGTTCGACCGACGCCTTGATGAAACTTCTGATGAGCCGGTATCTGAGTCCCGATGCTTGTAGTAGGACACTTTAAGTGTCGGAAAAGGAGCCCTACAATATACCACGTGTCGTCATAAAATCTATAATCGCTGTGATTTACTCACTTCTCTTGGAAGGCGTTTTCCGTTTCGTGTTTGCTAGACTGGTTAAAAGCGTATCGCTTTTCGTTCGCAGATCACTGCTTGCTGGTACTGATACCTTCAGGATTCTTATCTTCCCAATGCAATCCGGTACTATTTGATGTGGTCCGGAATCAACCCTGATTAGATCAACAGGCCTTGTGTGAACGGACGTTGTGTTCCTGCTTGTACGCTTGAGTTTTGACCGGATCAACACTCGTGCGACTGTCGGAATCGCGTATTTTTTCCGTGCGACCCTTTCCAAAGCAAAATCGTATTTGTAATTTGTGCGTTCTGTCCCGCACGAGTATTTTTTCTGCCGGTTTAAGCGCACTGAGCAGGAATCACGGCTGCACCTTACACCATTACTTTTTATTGTGATTCCTTTTTTTTTGTAAGCGGAAACACTCTCTTTGCAACTGACAGGTAGAATGGATATAGTTACTGCAGAAAGTTTGTTGATGTTTCACTTTCAAGCTGGCAGGCGGCCCTTGTGGTGGATTCATACACGCTTAACTTTAACTTAGTATAATGTGTGTGTTGAAGATGTTCAAATTGAGTTAACATCTAATCAAATAATTTAACTGCTACAGACGTCAAGGCATTGGAAGGATTTTTTGAAATCCTACCAAGTCAACTAGAAACAATGGAGGTAGCTGATACCTTCACTGGGCGATCATCAAGTGCTCCTGTCTCGCTTCCCACCAAACGATATAAAAAGAACGAAAAGAACGCTCAAGCACAATATCTTTTAGAGCTTGAGCAAAGGAAGTTAGAACTGCTTGATATAAAACTTTCTTTGGTAGCCCGCTACCCCATGTAAAGAAATCCCCTAGAGAAGCTTCGGCTTCGAATTGTGCTGCAACAGACAGGATTATGTGTGGGCTTTTGAACGTTTTGTAAGAAATCTTCACTCTTCCTAATAACATCTATACAACCTTCCCTATCAGTGATAACATTGTGACAAATACAGAAAGCTTTGGTAGTATCTTAGGCCGTTCCTTTCAATTGGTTTCCATAGCAGTCTCCATTTAGCATTTATTGCCCCGACAGCACACTCGATCGATTTCCTTGCACTTGAAAGACTAGAATTAAAATATTCTTCTGAAATAGTGATATCTCGTTGAGCATATAGTCGCAAAACATGTTTTAACAACGGGTGAGCTTCATCATGGATATGTTTGTTTCCAGGGAGATTATTTTCTGATGGAATGCCTAGTTGTCCCGATTCAATCAAGTACTACAAAAAAAAACTTTTTGTAGTTGTAGAACATTGTCCTAGAGTGTGGCGGATATTTCACTCGAATGTGCTTTCCATCAATGCTGCCACAACAATGGGGGAAGCTCCACAAAGTCCAGTAATCTTGCGCACGTTGTGTAAATAAATGTTGGGTTAGCTGTGGCATATGAATTGGCTGAAGCTTTATCCATAATGCAAGACAGATCTCCTTAATGATTTTAGCGGCCGTAGATCTTCCAATACGAAACGAGTAGGATGGTGCATTGAACGACAAACCCGTTGCCAGAAGCCTAGAAATATTGCACTGTATTGATTCTTAAATAAAACTATTTAATAATTCAATCTAAAAACAGCTTATAAATTTTGTTAATATGCCACGATATATCGTAGGGATTGTAGAATTAATTTGTGGTATTCTACAAATTCAACATTATTTTTTAAGGGGTGTGAAGACATACTACGACGGGGAAGGGAGAGGTCTAGCATTACCTTAGCGTGATTACAAGTTTCTCTCGTGGTTCTATGGGAGTTTTAATAACGTTGGTCCACTCTTTAGTGAGAACAACTTCAATATGGCTTAAAATGTAATCAAACGTTTCGATGCTCACACGGGTATAGTTTTTGTATTAATTTAGCAAATCTTGGTGCAGGGTGAGATACGTCTTCTCTTTTCCTATTGATCGGATGAATTCCAAAATCTTTATGGTTTCTGAAAAAGAAATCGCGTACGCATTCGGACATGAAATATTTTTCGTCTGAGCTCATTTTCACAGAAACTTTTCAGCTCGCAATCCGTTCGACACTTCAACGCAATTTTTGTTTACGTATAACGCATATGACCATCGCTTCCAGTCGCGTTCACTCTGGCTATCATGTCGTGTTGGAAATCGCACGCAGTTCGCATCGCATCGCGTCGCGTTACGCATCGCGCCCACTCTGGCTTCACCCCAAGCCGAAGGTTTGCCTCAAAGAGAATAGAGTGAAAGAGTAATATATATAGTAATATAATATATATAAATATATATATTATATATAATATAATATATATATATATATATATATATATATATATATATATATATATATATATATATATATATATATATATATATATATATATATATATATATATATATATATATATATATATATATATATATATATATATATAAATATATAGTGAAAGAGACGAAGAGTGAAAATCAGTCAAAACGGCAACACTCCCTTTATGATGATTTCAACACTAGAATTTTGGCAACCGCTTCTACAGGCAGCACTTTAAATGACTCCTATTATATTTTGAAAACAAACCGTATGTCGATCGATGGATTTGTTTATCAAACGATGTGCATTTCGAAACAAAGAGATGAAATAATTCTAAAGCTTATTTTTACTCATACATATACTCTAGAATGCACCTTACAATCACGATTGAGCTAAATTCTGACGAAAATTCAAATTTCTTTTTTGATAGAAGTACAATACTTATCTCCTCCAACTCAGGCATGAGTAATGTTTATTTACATTGCACGATTGGTCTGCTCAATAAGGTATTTTTGGCTTCACACTATTCGTCTCTTTCCCTATTCTCTTTGGTTTGCCTATGTCACTTTCATCCAATCACGAGCTGGTTCAGAATTGGTTCAAAAATAGGGGACAGAGCTGGCGGATCCTATCCTAGAGTCCGCATAACACCCACATTACCACGGCAGATGGATAGCTAACCGGAGGCGAGATGCCCCACCTGCCAACACCGATTGCCTCAATACATGCCGACAAGTGACGGGCGAACGAAATGCAGGCTCAGATGCAACAACCAGGCGGATGGCTGCGTTATTTGCTATGAATATTAGCCCCGCCATTCGCATGCCTTTTGCTTGCCGTTCGCACGCCATCCGGTCGCCAGCATGCCTGCCGGCGGATGGTACCTTCGGGTGGGGCATCCGCCTCCCATAGAGTAACAAATAATTCAAAGTTGTTCTAAATCGATGAAACGTGTATAAGCTGTCTGTAAACGTCAAAATTTGACGTTTAATGACAGCTCATACTCCTTTCATCGATTTAGAAATATTATTCAGGAAAAATTGAAAATGTTTTACAAAGTACATTTAATATTAGTTAATCTGAAAAAAAGTTCTTAAAGTTTTGTATTTCTGGATTTGTGTGGATAATTTCTGCATAATTTGTTTCGGAATTTTGGACTGCAGTTTTTGAATTTTCTAGTTGTTTGATTTTCAGTTGTACTTATTAACATTAGTAACAATTATACAATGCTCTGCCAAGTGATGTTATGCAGCAAAGTTAGTGTGATGCAGCTTGGCCACACAGCTGAGGCCAAGTTTCCGCTGGAGAACGTGATTGTAAATCATCTGTCGGAAGTGCAATCAAATCTGTGATCCACTCGTTCGTCTGGTTTACTCAAACATGGGTTATGGCTAGTTTAAAGCCGACTAAGCGGCAGTGAAGATGGATAACGCACATAAATGCAATGTAACGTTGCTACGGATGTAGTACTTTGATATTTTGTATAAATGATATGCTTAGGCACAATCACAGTGCATTTTTGTGGATACCAAGTTACTGCAGATCAAATCGATATCGCTCAGTCGGCTTACCCGGTACCTGCTCAAACCATTCGCCATTTGATTCGAAATCCTGAATGAATTCAATATGGAATCTAGTTGAAAGGCATCAACCGATTCCGAAACCTACTGAGTCAGAATAGGTTATTGTATTTGAGCTAAGTCGAAATCCTTATTGAATTCATTCAAGATACCGAACCGGTTTCGGAATCGGTTTGACTGAGTATATTTGAGTAAACCGAAGGCGTTAGTATAAAGGGGCGCAAAGAGTGTGCAGAGAGTAAAGCCAAAAAAGTCTACTTATCGAGAAAAATTGCTACAAAGACGGATTCCAATTGTGCACGATAGGTAGACTTTTTTGACTTCACTCTTTGCGCAATTGTTCTCTATAAACTGTGGAGTAAACCGGACAAATAAGTGAATCACAGGTTGGTTTGCACATCCGCCGGCGGGTTTGATAACACCTCTTCAGGTGGACCCTCAGCGGCTTTGTGCAGCTTGGTATCCTTCGCTGCGACACACAACACTAGCTTTGCTGCATAACATCACTGGCACAGCACTACGTCACTGTTACTAGTGTTATTAAGCACAACTGAGGAATGATAAATTCAATAATTTGTAAATTCAAAAACTGAACGAAATTCTAAAACAGGATAAATTATGTACATTATAAAAATCAGAAATACAAGACGTTGAGAGCGAAAAACTTATAGTTTTTTGAAAATAAATGACAGAAGTAACAAAAATATATAAATTGCTTGCTAAAAATATCTAAAATTCAAGATATCTGTAATCAAAAATTTGAAAATTTTGAGATTAGAGAATTCCAATAACAACAACAAACATCCAAAAAAATTAAAAAAAATTGAATATTCCAAAATTAAACAATGTGATAAATAAAAAGCCTAAAATTCAAAAATTAAATCTTCAAAGATTCAGGAAAGTTGAAGAATTCAAATGTTAAAAATTATAAACTTCAAAAATTGAAATGTTCAAAAAGTAAGACCCAAAAATTCAGGAACACAATGATACACAAATTCATGTAATGCAACTCAAGTATTACAAATTTAATAGTTCTAAAATGCAAAGATGCAAAAATTCCAAATCAAATTAATACAACCACAATAAAAATACAAATACAAAAAGAAAAAGATGGGTGGGTAATGTCTGCGACATAACCGGAGAGATGTAGAATACATAAGGAACACGTTCTTCAAATATGTTGATATTCATTGGAATTTTCGGACAAAAGGTGATTTGGGCGAGGAATATTTCAAATTATTCTTTACAACAATGATGGTGGTCCTGAAAAGGACCGTTTTTGTTGGCGTTGTTGGCCTTGGTGAAGGAGATGGCTAACGATGAAATGAATTGTTAGCATGAGGAAGTCGCATAGTACTGGCCAATGGCAGAACAGATAATAATTGATTCCTGAAAATCAATTTTTCTTTATTCATGTAAATTATACATACTTACAAATCTAATAGAAGATTCCTGGTCATATTTCTGAATCATTAGTGCGAACATTGTGTAATTTGGTTAAGTACAATGAAGGTTACAAACTTTCCAAACTCGACCTTCTGTTCCTTCCGAAATATTGAAATGGGGTGTCTATATTAAACCGTTAGTCATGGTCACAATAAAAAAAGATGGGTGGGCAATGTCTGTAATATAACCGGAGCGTCGTGATTTCAATTCGAGACGTTAATTTAAATCTAATAATATTCAACAGAATCACGTTTGAATGGGAAATTTTCAAATAATTCACTATGGTAATAATGGTGGTGGAAAAGAACCTTTGGTATCGGCGTTGGTGTTAATGGTGATGCGCTGGATCGTTGGATATATTTGGCATGATAGTTACGTGCCTGGCGAACTGTTTTGTAGCCTCGAACAAAACGACAAGACTGGCTTCTTCGGGTACCATTACGGCTGAACTTTATAAGCTTAGCTCGACTTTGAAATCCTGCACAATCTCACGAATCAGACACAGGTAGGGCCATTTTGTTTGCTACTAGCACGGAGCTGCACAAAAAATCATTTAATGCAGTTAGTTCACGGAGGCTGCCAAAAAGCTCGAATAGAAGCATGCGACTTCAACGTTTCTCTTAAACACTTGCAATTGAAGCAACACTGATCACTAGAGGGATGGTGAGGGAACACGCACATTCGTTTTGGTAATACTGATAATAACAGTAGAAAGGAATGGAAATGCAGTGCACTAAACGAGCGAGAGGATAATTTAAATTTTTGTTCCGTGTGCAAGCTACTTCTTTCCACACAACGTATTATGTTGCTTGTTGAAAATTTGTTACACATCTTAAAATGAAAGTTTCTCACTAGAACACAATTGATTGGTCCTGAAAAGAACCGTTGCTTTTATTGTAATTTACGCCCACTCCCAGCGGACACTGTGAGCCAGTTTGATTTCTTTTGCGAGAAAGTTACGTACTTGGCGCACTATTTTGTATCCTCAAACAAACCGACCAAGTAGGCATCACTGGCTTCATTACGCCTGAGTTTTGTAAGCGTAGCTCGACTTTGAAGTAATACACAACCTTACGAATCAGACGCTGGAATGTTAGCCAGCGGATTAGTTGCTCCGTTGTCCTTTAGTTGGGGCGAAATACTGGCATGGCGACAGTTCCTGATCCGTAGTTGGTTGCGATGGGCCACCAGTAGCTGGGGCACTTTTGCGGACCGTCATCATTGCCAACTGCTTTCCTCCGGTGGACTGGCTGCTTACTAGTGCTTGAACGAATACGAATGATGAGAAAAACCGACCGACCAATATTCATATACGAAAACACGAGAAAGCACTACTATCGCTCTCTTGCTCGTTTTCGTGCCATTCCTGTGCCTTTCCTTTCCGTTCTGCTACCAATACTAGCATAACCAAAACGAATATTCTGTCTTTCCATCGCCTTCAATCTAGTGGCCAGTGCTAGCAAACTTGCATGTTCAGTTTTTCAATAACAACATTCCAACAATATTTTCAAAGAATGTTGCAGATTTGAAAAGAAGGAAGGAAAAGATTTTTACAAATTTAAATTATTTTGTCTTATTTATTAGCGCTGATACTGGCCATGGTATGGTGGGAGAATATGCACATTCGTTTTGGGTATGATGTTATTAGCAGCAGAAAGGAATGGAAAAGCAGTGCACGAAAACGAGCGAGAGAGGGTAATTTAAATTCTCTTTCGTTCCACACATCGTATTTCTTATATAGCTTTCTGAAAATTATTTGTTATACACCATAAAATGTAAATTTCAGTTTAATTCTTATTAGAACACAATTAATTGGTCCTGTATAGAACCGTTTATTGTTTTATTGCGGGAGCATAATTCAGACGCACTCCCCGCGGACACGTTGAGCCAATTTAATGTATTTGGCCTGAAAGTTATGCGCTTGGCGCACTATTTTGCATTCTCGAACAAACCGACCAAGTAGGCATCGTTGGCTTCTCGGAGCATCATTACGACTGAGCTTTGTAAGCGTAGCTCGACTTTGCAGTCCTGCACAATCTCATGACCCAGACGATAGCCTACAGATTAGTTGCTCTGTTGCCCTTTAGTTGGGCGAAATTCTTGCAGGGCGACAGTTCCTGATCGGGTTGCGATGAGTCACCAGTAGCTGGGGCACTTTTTCCGACCGTCGTCATCGCCAACTGCTTTCCTTCGGTGGACTGGCTGCTTGCTAGTGCTTGAACGAATACGAATGATGAAAAAACCGACCAACAGATATTTATATAATCGCGCTAATATGCACTACTATCGCTTTCTCGCTCGTTCTCGTGCCGTGCATGAGCCTTCCTTTCCGTCCGGCTTCTAATGGCCTAACCAAAGGAATATGCCGTCTTTCCCCCACCAACTGCTCTCGTCAAGCAACTCAATGCGAATAATCATAGGAACAAACATGTAGTGGACCTATATATAAACTTTTCATTATTTTATTGTTCGGTTGGTCCACCATAGTGACGGCTCTGTGCGGGATGGTCTGAAAATTTTAACTTTTCCGAGTCGTTTTCGAAAGATTTTTCAAAACACATTTTTTTGTTATTAGTGCATATTATACATACTTCAAATTTTAATACAGCATAGAGGAACATATTTTCAACAAATTGGCCTAAAAATCAAATCATTCTGTTAAGTATGATAAAAGTTATTAACGTTCAAAATCTGACGCGGCTCAGCAGCCGATATTTTGAAATGGGACCCCTATATTGAAAGCTTAAATGTATTCTACATTAAAAATCAAAAATACAGAATTACTAAAATTCAAAAGCACTAAAAATACAAAAAAAAATGAAAAGCCCTTTTAGCACAAAATTCTCAAATTCAAAAGATCAAAAATTGAAGACATCAAAAATTCAGAAATTCGAATATTCGAAAATTCAAGAATTCCAAGATTTTTAAAATCCAAAAATTGAAAAAGAAATAAAAATTCAAAGATCCGGTAATTCAAAGGTTCAGAAATTCAAAAACTCGAAAAATCAATGATTAAAACATGCAAAAATTTGAAAATTCTGGTATTCAAAAATTCAATAACTCCAATATTCAATTATTAAAAATTCAAAAATTCGAAGAGCAAAGAATTCAAAAATTCTGTAATTCAGAAATTCAAATTCAAACATTCAGATATTAAAAAATATCAAGAATTCAGCAATTAAAAAAATCTTGTATTCTAAAATTAAAAACTTCTGCAATTCAACGCAACAACAACACAAAAATTCACAAACGCAAAAACACAAAAATACAACAAAAACAAAATACAAAAATATATAAATGCAAAAATTAAAAGGATCAATAAAATAAAAATTCAAGATAACAAAATACTAAATATTCAGAAATCGAAAAATTCATAAATTCGAGTATTTAAAAGTTCAAAAATTCAAGAATATGAAAATTTTAGAAATTTCAATAACCAAAAAATCAATATTTCGAAAATTCAACCATTCAAAATCTAATGTTTGAAATTAAACACCTCGAAAATTTATAAAAATCCGGTATTGAAAAATTCTTAAGTTCAAAAATTCAAATTTCAGAAATTCAACACTACAATAATACAAAATTAAAAAACAAAATACATAAATCCAGAAATTCAAAAACACAATAATGCAAACATACTAAAATACAGAAATACTAAAATTCTAAGAACATAAAAATTTCAAAAATACAAGAATCCATAAACACAAAAAATATAAAAATACAGGGATACAAAAATACCAAAAGTACAAAAATGCTAAAAATACAAAAATATTCAAATACAGCAATACAACAATCCAACAATACAAAATTACTAAAATTCAATTTTTTTTCGGGTCGCTAGCCGTGCATTGAAGAATGCCTAAAACTCTGAACTAGGCCCCGTCGAGTCCAGTCCGTCATCTGTTCATCTCGTCCTGTCGTGTCTGGGGCTTCCAGGTTACATGCATTCACCAGACGAGACTAGCTTATGTCAGCTTAATTGTGCACTGGTTTCGTAGAATCGAGGCGATCATCGAAATGATAGATCCTACGAGTGAATGCACTTGGCCCAGTCACCTGTCGAGCATTTGTATATTTGCGTGTGTGAATGTTTACGTGTGTATGGGAAGTGTTGCGTGTTGAGATGTGTGTTACCTGTAAATAATATGTTAATACAAATATGCATGATGTTAAAATAAGACATGTGAAATATGCTACTTGCAGTTTGTTGTTCGTTCATACTTATATGATTCAATTGAGTATGAAAGTACATCTCAATTTTTCTAAAACCTGGCGACGTCTGATGGCAGCGAATAGTCATTGTTGACAGCAATGTTGCCCTTTTTTGTTAAATTATCTCGGAGAAGTCATCAGAGGAATATGACGCATGAGACCGAAAATAAATAAAATAAAATTAAATAGAGAGTAGAGTTAGTACTGTTATTGAATATTAATTGAACAACACATGTACCAAGCAAAAAAACTACTTGGAATCGTCTAAATGCCAGAAAATGATATATATATATATATATATATATATATATATATATATATATATATATATATATATATATATATATATATATATATATATATATATATATATATATATATATATATATATATATATATATATATATATATATATATATATATATATATATATATATATATATATATATATATATATATATATATATATATATATATATATATATATATATATATATATATATATATATGTATATATATATGTATATACATATATATATATATATATATATATATATATATATATATATATATATATATATATATATATATATATATATATATATATATATATATATATATATATATATATATATATATATATATTTACCATTAACGACAATTAATTCCGTTAGAAGTTTCTCATGCTATGCTGGACGGGAATGAATGATTGACGTGCGTCGATAAATTAATCGCACCTTCATTTATCCAATCCGAATGAATAGAATCGAATGCACGAATTGAACACCAGTAAAAAGTGACTAACGAATCCCAAGAAGGATCACCCGCTATTCCATCATATAAGCCATTTCTGCATCCATTCCCTGGTCCATATGGCACAAATACTCAGACGCCCACATACACAGCACACGGCTAGCACGCAATTGTACACTAGTACCAAAAACTACAATTATTACAACACAACACAACTAATAGGGTTCTACTGTTATTTTTTTGACGTAGGACTTACGTCTTTCTTTACTATACTGGGTGTCATTTCAAAATTTTCAAAACGGATGCGTTACGTACACTTTGAACTCTAATAACTTTTCTCCTACTCGAGGAATTACTAATTTTGTTTCATAAATCGAAAGGAAAACGTTCAACGCTTGCTATTGATACCTTGTTTGCTATGTAAAACTTGTTTAAAAAGTTCAAAAACTACTTTTAATGCGAATCAACATTAATGCTAAAACCTATAAATATGGGTGTCACAGTTTTTCTTAAAGCCAGACGTGTGTAAGCCACAGAGCAGAACACACGTACGTGTGCTGCTCAACGAGAAGCTGCATTTTGACCACCAACCAAATCATAGCTACTGCCTTATCGCTGCCAACCAAGAACAGTCGTCGCCCTGCGTGAAATTCATTGCTCTCAGAAGTGGACAGAGTTACTAATTCGCAAGCTGCTCTTCCAGTGCCTGGTCCGTGAAATTGCACAGAATTTCAAAACCTACTCTTCCGGAGCTCAGCCGTAATGGCCCTTTAAGAAGCCAGCGAGGTCTGCCTGGTTAGTTTGTTGGAAAATACCAATCTGTGCGCTATCCATGCCAAGCGAATAATCATCATGCCGAGCGGGAAACGGCGAAATAATATTCACAACAAACGGTCCTTATTAGGACCACAAAATCGTTCTCAGAAGAATTACAATTGAAATTTCCATTTCGTGCTTTGGAAAATAACTTCCCTCTTATCGGGTTAGTTATTTTCTATAATAATATCCGAAAAATGTGCGATAAAACCAATAAACTGACCAATTGGACGGAAGCAATAAAATACCTACAACAATTTGAGTCAAAAAAGTGATATTAACGGAAAAATGCTTCGATCGTTTCTAAGTGTTTGGCAGCTGAAGTTGCCGATTTGTTTTCCAACGTCAATTATTTGCGCTGTGCTGTACGGAACAGATTTTTGCGCGATTTGTTGGGAAATAATTAAAACAATTGTGTAGTAGATTCCGTAGATTTTACCATAAATTTTGATAGAAATGATTTTGTAAAAGCATTAATTAGCCGTGCTTTGAATGGTGGTTTTTGCAAATCTTTCTAGAACATTAGTGAATGTGGAATGATGAAAATATTTTCATTTGTCGCACAAAGGGATGGACTACCATCTGCACTAAGAAGTTTATAAAAGAGATCGCATTCCGATATACAATGCTCATTCGATGTGATGGTGTATGTAATCGTCTGGTATCACCAAAAATAGTTATCTGCAAACCGTTCTTATTAGGATGAAAACATAATGGAGAAAGAATTTATTTAGAAAGCTCCTTTTAATAACTTGGATTGAGTTTGCGCCTGTCAAGTCTACTGTACTTTATCAATGACACATATAAACCAATGTTTATCGAATTAATCTACAATGCAAATCTTTCTAGAACATTAGTGAATGTGGCAACCCTGCTACTAAGCGAATGCCACGCCAAAACGAATGATGAAAATATTTTCATTTGTCGCACAAAGGGATGGACTACCATCTGCACTAAGAAGTTTATAAAAGAGATCGCATTCCGATATGCAATGCTCATTCGATGTGAGCTGCGAAAGGGGAATGTTCGTGTATGTACGCAGCAGAAGCGAATTCGGGCAAGGTTCGAATCGTTAGCAAGGATTCTCGTCTGGTATCACCAAACATAGTTATCTACAAACCGTTCTTTTTAGGATGAAAACATAATGGAGAAAGAATTGAATTAGAAAGTTCCATTTAATAAGTTTGCGCCTGTCAATTCTTGTGTACATTTACCAGTGATTCATATAAGCAAATGTTTATCAAATTAATCTACAAACCCGAAGGTTTTTGCAAGTCCTAGAAAATCAGTGAATGTGGCAATCTCATTCGACATGAAATTTCCAGTAAACATTCATTCAAAAAGTGCATTGGCTCAAATTATCCATGAATGTCATATGATATGCCCAAGTTTAGTCCTACGTCAACACCGCGGTTACGTCCCGGACATTACCCACTCCTAGTTTTTTATTTCGCCTATGCACGTTGACGAGGTCGACCGATAAATCGACACACAATGACTTCCACTGCGAGCCGTGCTCACAAAGACTGCCGTTAAGCTGTTGAACAATGTCTGCTAACACAGCTCACATAAAAAGTCAATCCACGGCCACCCGCCAATCGGCCACGCCAGTGTGCACAGGCTCTTAGTTGACTGTTAGTTTGGGCTGGTGCAGAGTATGAAAAAACACAAAACATAAAAAAGGTCCATAAGCCCTCTCGGTCTGCTCGATGCACCACTATCGAGGCGTAATGCAATAACCATCTTAAAACAGTTGTCTGCCAGAGCTTCTTTAAAACTGACTCGGAAATGTGCTTGAAGATGTTTGCAATACCGTCAAACCCGTCAACCTAGGGAAGGGCAAAATTACTAAAATTCAAAAATGAAACTATATAGAAATACAAAAACCCATACAAAAATATAAATAAAAAATATAAAAACTCAAAAATACCATAATACAAAAATACTGAAACACAAAAATACAAGAGCACACAAATTCAAAAATACAAAAAAACTAAGATGCTAAAAATACAACATTACAAGAATACAAAAATACAGAAATACAACAATCCAACAATACAAAAATTCAAATATACAAAAATTCGAAAGAACAAAAATTCAAAGCTCAGAAAATACAAGAATACAAAAATGCAATGATGCAAAAAATTCAAAGAAGCAAAATCAAAAAATACAAAACCACAATAACATAAAAATACTAAATCACAAAAATACAAAAAAAAACCTAAATACAAAAACACAAAAGTATAAAAAAAAGAAAGAAAACAAAAATACAAAAATGCAAATTACTCCAATCAAAAATACCAGAACACAAAAATACTGAAACACAAAAATACAAGAGTACAAAAATACAAAAATACGAAAATTCAAAAATACGAAACTATGAAAATATAAAAATCCAATAGTAAAAAATACGAAAAATCCAAGAATACAAAAATACTCAAATGCAGAAATACAACACAAAACAAAAAAGATGGGTAGGTAATGTCATAGACATAACCGAAGTAAAGTAGAATACACTTAGGCTGGTAATTCGAATGCTGCAATTTTTACTATCTTCTGCATGGTTGCATTAAAATCAGCTATCAGGTATTCCTGGTGGAAATCTTCAAGATTGTAGAATGATTCTAGTAAAAGTTCCAGTGATATGTTTTGCTTACGATTACTGATAGCGACGGTGGGTGTCACACTTTTACCCCGAGTAGGTAGTAAGTTAAGCATAGCGTGAAGAGTTTATTACTGGGAATGTGTCGCCTTTTCCCGATACATACGCTTGCATTATATTCACATAAATCACTTGCGATGCATTTGTGCACATGGAATCGTGGTTATACCTTGAAAATTTCAAATGAGCATATTTTGTACCCAGACACATGCGTGGCAAAATTCAAAAGTTAAAAGCCTGTGGAAGGTCATTTGCGCGTGGATTGTCAGCATTAGAAAGTGCCCTATAAATAATAATATGTTCAAACCTTAATCAACCAGGTTTCTTAGTATAGAATTTTCGCCATAACCCTGCAATTGTCACGTATGATAATAACCGACAACCAATGTAGTACGAGCACATTACTTTTAACGAAATGTTTCACTTGTTGAGCAGCGAAATTCGCAGATAAAATAAGTAAAATGAACATTGAGTCATTTAGCCGATGCAACAATTACATTCCTTGGGTTGTCTATTAAGTTTCAATATCATTAGTTCATCTCTAATTGTTTAAAATTAAACAGTTCCAATCCACAGGTTTAAAAATATCACGTTTAATATTTCAACGATAGCCAAGAGGAACCGGTAGAAGTGAAATATTTGGATTTAAATATACAATTATAATATTTTTTATTGATTCAATTAGTTTGTCTGATATGGTATTATACATTTTACGTGTTTGAAAAGGTTTCTTTATAATGTTATAAATTAAAGAAATGTCATTTTCGAGTTTATGTCAATGTATAAAGCAGCCATTGACAGTTTTCTTTCAAGAACAGTAATTCTGGAGCAGACTCATGCATGTATTGCATTAAAAAACATAGGCAAGCAAAAACTCTTCATGTTAACGTAATTTCACTTCCTCTATGGGTCCAAAATTGGTTGGTTACCTTACGATGATATGTAAAACGTTTTCCCAGTTTACCCCGAGTATCAAACCATCAGCAGAAATTTATATCAGTATCCAATAAACCAACATAATCTCTTTCACATAACGCTACAACCAGTACTAATCAAATCGTCAATCGCTCCCGCACTACCGCTTGCCAGAAGAAACCAAAGAGCGCACTCCAATGTACACTCCAGTATATACACCCACCGCAGTGCACTCTGGAGCGCGCGCCGTGGTTAATTTATCTAAGCACGCCACACAGAATTGAAAGAGCGAGAGCGCGGGGTCTCTCGCACCCAATCACCCCATCGCCGACGAACACTTGAAATCCGTTTATTTGGCTACGAAAGAAAGAGCGTTCTGCTTTTTCTGTGGTGTGTGATCATTGTATGCACGAAACTGACACGGCTGTGCATCATTGGAATGATTCCTGGCGGCAGTCATGGAATAAATTGCTTCGAGCTGACACGAAACGTAGCAACTACTACGAGGTCAGGTTCGCAGTTTGTTGGATGACAAAGAGGCAGTCCTAGCAACGCTCGCTGTTTGATCGAATTGTACGGACCAATCAGAGCAGATAATTATTACTTTCGTAAAATACATTATTTTCGTTATTTATACTAGTCGTACAGTTTAGGGAATCAAATATAATATACGTGCTCATATTTTCGATCAGATAGTGCAAAAATATAGCGATTTTGATCAGTACAACGGAAGTTATTCGCATTTGAAGACTGGGAAAATATCTCAACAGAAACTTTGAAACGGAACCCCATATTAAAACGGTAGAAGTATTCCACGGTGTCTTTTTTTAACAACTTTATGCAAAAAAATTCAGCATCTCTGAAACTTCAGGATATGAAAGAATGGGCTTTCCCCTTTCATTTGAAACCAAAATCAAAATAATCCGTCGGGGGTTCTAGAGCAACTTTTTTTAAGTATTTTTTCGTGAAAACATAGATTTTACAATGGAACTAGTTCATATTTCTGCCCCTAGATGGTGCTTTTGACATTCGAACAACACTAAAAGTGAGAATCTGATAGCTTATTTAATTGTCTACAACTTTGTTACTAACTAAAAACCGATTTGAAATTATCCCGAAAAGAAGTTTAATATTTTTACGAATTCTAAGTCTAAGTTAGTTTCACAGAAGACCTAGTGGTTTGTTAATTCACAAGCACTTTTTTATTTGCCAAATAGTTGTGTTTAGTTCAATAGTGAATTCAGTGAAATTTGAGAGCTTGGAAAGTCATCTTTTTTCCGTTTTCAAAATTAACTCAATGTGACAAACAGTGAACAAAAAACTTTGAGTTTTTGGATCAAGATATTTTTTTTTTGGGATATATTCGAGGACTTCTATGTATTTAAGGTTATTGTTGTACTCAAATCATATTTTGTTTTCAAAAGTAATACATATCGCATTATCTAGAATCAATTTAGTAATGATATCTCGCATAATTGATAGGAAATGGCCGTAAAATCCAACTGCCACAATATGCTTTGCGGAGAAAATTTGAATAAATCATTTCACACTAACGACTAATTTGGACAGTTACTACTGTGGTTTGCGTTAAATTAGAAACGGTGTGTCCCAACATTTCGTCTTTAACGGAATTATAATAGCTGACTTAAGCGATCATAACCTAAATTATACGACGTTTGGTCCTTTCTAAAACACCCGTGTAACAAAACATAAATGTAAGCAAGCAACCAAAAGTTCGTATAAGGGAGCTGCACAAGCTTCTCGTTTTAAGTAATTTTTCAGTACGTTTTATGGTCTAATAGCGGCTTAAGCAGCTTTCAAGTTCCATTAAAGCTTAAGCAGCTTGAAAGTTCGCTAAGAACTTTACGTGAATTTTAAAGTGTGCTTTTTAAGTATTATCCGAACTTCTGGTTGCTTGGGTACCTTCCGATTAATGGTAGTCCCTTCGAACCTATCGGGAAAGATTACAAACCAAAAGCACAAATAGTTTTCTGTCATTCGTAACCCAACTTTGTACCGGGAAACAAGTGCTTTTTGTTCTCTTCGGTGTGGTTTAGTTTTTTCGGTGGTACGAAGGTGCTTGCTGTGGCAGAGGCTGCAGTAAAGCATTACTAATAAACAGTCCCGCGAGTGATAATTGTTACCTGCGATATCAGTTAAAGTAGTGCAGTGAAGTGCGTTACTAAACATTTTTCTTGCCTGAAAGACGGCTTTGTTTAGACGAGCTATATCAGCTCTACTGTGTGAAGGTCACGCGGGTGACGGATAAAACAAACGAAGGATCAATTCACCTACCAGCTCGTCAGGAACCAACTGGTGAAGTGTTTCGTTTTTTACTTTTCTTATCGATTTTTTTCTTTTTATTGCTTTTGATTTTTTATTTTGATTTAAGTTAAACAGTGCGGTCGAGCGTGTTGCTCCCGCAACAAAATTGAACAAACAGAAGGATCACCCTCCGAAGAGGAATATTATGAAGAAGAAGAACGTATATCTGATACTGAGACAGATAATGTTATGGTCGATCCACTTCCCCCACTTTCCCCCAATGTCTCACAGCCCCCCCGAGTCAAGGTTTACCAGGATGGATCCGCTGGTCCTTGGGTGGTATACTTTCGGCCCAAAAATAAAACGTTAATTAGCATAACTGTTGCACGGGAGCTGACAAAACGTTACTCGGCCGTAACCGAGATTAAAAAGGTTCAGTCAGATAAACTGCGCGTAGTCGTTACTGACTTGAAACAGGCCAATGATATCGTTAGCAATAGCCTCTTTACGCTGGAGTATCGCGTCTACATCCCTTCTCGTGATGTGGAGATCGACGGTGTGGTAAGTGATGCGGGTCTAACTGTCGATGATCTGATGAATGATGGGGCTGGCCGCTTTAAGGACCCTAACCTTCAATCAGTTAAGATTTTGGAGTGCAAGCAATTGCACTCAAAGTCCATCGAAGATGGTAATTACTATCCATCAGACTCGTTTCGCGTAACCTTCGCCGGATCTGCACTTCCGAGCTACGTTGAAGTGGGAGGAGCTCGTCTACCTGTACGCCTGTTTGTACCGCGGGTCATGAATTGTTCCAATTGCAAGCAGCTAGGTCACATGGCCACCTACTGTAGCAACAAGCAACGGTGCGGTAAATGTGGGGAACGCCATGCGGATGATACTTGCAGTAGGCCCGCTGAGAAGTGTGTTTATTGTGGGGAGAATCCGCATGCACTTTTGACATGCCCAACGTACAAACTTCGCGCGGATAAACTGAAGCGATCCGCCAAAGATCGCTCCAGGCGCTCTTACGCAGAAATGCTTAAAAGAGCTGTTCTACGTATCTCCGAAAACCCATTCGCTCTCTTGCCAACTGACGATAACGCCTCTAACGACCCTTGCGAGGGGCATTCTTTGGCTCCGCTTGGAAACTCTAGGAAAAGACCTAATCAAAACTCACCTGAACTTCCTCGTAAGGGTCCTAGGTTGTCCCAAACAAGGGTACAAAATAAAAATAATTCATCAACTGGAAGTGCTGGTACAAATCCGAAGATAATACCTCCTGGTTTTGGGAAATTTATCCAATTTTACAGTCAGAAACTCAACCTAAAACGGGATTCCTTAAATTTTCTGACATTGTGGACTGGATATTCACAGCTTTCAACATTACCGATCCTATGAAAAGCTTGCTGGTTGCTATTCTACCAACAGTAAGAACATTTTTAAAACAGTTGACTGAACAATGGCCCCTCCTTACAGCGATCGTATCCTTCGATGGCTAACTTATCAGACGGAATCAGGGATCTGATCACTGTTTTACAGTGGAACTGCAGAAGTATTATCCCCAAAATTGATTCATTAAAACACTTGCTAAATTACAATCATTGTGATGCATTTTCCCTATGTGAAACATGGCTAACTTCTAATATAAACCTCAACTTCCACGATTTTAACATTATCCGCTTGGATCGAGAAGACTCATATGGGGGGGTACTTTTAGGGATCAAAAAGTGCTACTCCTTCAATCGAATCAACCTCCCTTCGACGCCAGGCATTGAAGTTGTCGCTTGTCAAACAACAATCAAAGGCAAAGATCTTTGCATTGCTTCTATTTACATTCCTCCTAGGGCCATGATGGGATATCGAAGATTCTCCAACGTGACCTTCCCTCGCCCCGCCTGCTTCTTGGAGACTTTAACTCTCACGGTACGGGGTGGGGCTGTCTATACGACGATAATCGATCTTCGACAATTCAAGACCTTTGTGACAACTTCAATATGACAATTCTGAACACAGGGGAAATGACACGAATTCCTAGACCACCTGCGCAAGCAAGTGCACTGGACATATCTTTATGCTCGACATCACTACGGTTAGATTGCAAGTGGAAGGTAATATCTGATCCCCACGGTAGTGACCACTTACCAATTGTAATTGCAATCACCACTGGTTCAAGACCATCGACACCAATCAATGTTCCCTATGACCTCACACGAAACATTGATTGGAAGAGCTACGCTGCTGAGATATCCAAAACTATCGATTCAACACAGATACTTCCCCCGGAGGAAGAATATAAGTTTTTGTCCAACTCGATTCTCGATAGCGCGATTCAAACTCAGACGAAACGAGTACCCGACGTGAACACCCAAAAACGTTCTCCCAACCCGTGGTGGGACAAAGAGTGCTCAGACGTGTACGCGGAGAAAGCTGCCGCGTATAAAACCTTCCGGAACGACGGTTTAGTTGCTAGTTATCGAGTATACGCGATATTAGAAAAGCGAATGAAAAATTTAATGAAAGCTAAGAAACGCAGTTACTGGCGCCGGTTTGTCGACGGGTTAACAAGAGAAACATCGATGAGCACTCTTTGGGGCACGGCCCGACGTATGCGAAACCGAAACAGTACTAACGAGAGCGTGGAATATTCAAACCGTTGGATATTCGATTTCGCCAAGAAGGTTTGTCCGGATTCCGCCCCGGCACAGAAAATCTACCGCGCCGCGTCGCCTTACAATACCACGAACGAAACACCGTTTACGATGGTGGAGTTCTCACTTGCTCTCTTATCATGTAACAATAAATCCCCGGGGCCAGATAGAATTAAATTCAACTTATTGAAGAATCTGCCAGACTCTGCCAAAAGACGCTTGTTGAATTTATTTAATAGGTTTCTTGAGGGTAACATTGTCCCACATGACTGGAGACAGGTGAGGGTCATCGCCATCCAAAAACCAGGAAAACCAGCCTCCGACCACAATTCGTATCGTCCGATTGCAATGCTGTCCTGTATCCGGAAGTTGTTCGAGAAAATGATCCTGTTTCGGCTCGACAATTGGGTCGAAACAAATGGCTTACTGTCAGATACACAATTTGGCTTCCGCAAAGGCAAAGGGACGAACGATTGCCTTACGTTGCTCTCAACAGAAATTCAAATGGCATATGCTAACAAAGAGCAGATGGCATCAGTATTCTTGGATATTAAGGGGGCTTTCGATTCAGTTTCGATCAACATTCTTTATGAGAAGTTGCACCAGCATGGTCTTTCGCCAATTTTAAATAACTTTTTGCTAAACCTGTTGTCTGAAAAACAAGTGCATTTCTCGCATGGCGATTTATCGACATCACGATTTAGCTACATGGGCCTTCCCCAGGGCTCATGTCTAAGCCCTCTCCTCTACAATTTTTACGTGAATGACATTGACGAATGTCTTGTCAATTCCTGCACGCTAAGGCAGCTTGCAGATGACGGTGTGGTCTCTATTACAGGCCCTAAAGCCGTCGACTTGCAAGGACCACTGCAAGATACCTTGGACAATTTGTCTGCATGGGCTCTCCAACTGGGTATCGAGTTCTCCACGGAGAAAACTGAGCTAGTCGTATTTTCTAGAAAGCGTGAACCAGCGCAACTACAGCTTCAATTAATGGATCAAACTATTGCTCAGGCTTCAACATTCAAATATCTCGGGGTATGGTTCGACTCTAAAGGTACCTGGGGATGTCACATTAGGTATCTGAAACAGAAGTGCCAACAAAGGATCAACTTTTTCCGTACAATAACTGGAACATGGTGGGGTGCCCATCCAGGAGACCTAATCAGGTTGTACCAAACAACGATATTATCAGTGTTGGAGTACGGATGTTTCTGCTTTCGCTCCGCTGCGAACATACACTTTATCAAACTGGAGCGAATCCAGTATCGTTGCTTGCGTATTGCCTTGGGTTGCATGCACTCGACCCATACGATGAGTCTCAGGCTTCGGTATCTTCAACGAAAATCTTGCTGCCTCATTCAAACTCAATGATCCTGCTTCAATTTACGTCGCAGAATTAGCTGCCATTCAGTATACTCTCGGGATCATTGACACCCTGCCCTCAGACCATTACTTCATCGTTTCGGATAGTCTCAGCTCCATTGAGGCCATCCGTGCGGCGAAACCTGGAAAGCACTCACCGTATTTCCTGGGGAAAATACGGGAATATCTGAGCGCTTTATCTGAAAAATCTTACCAGATTACCTTGGTTTGGGTCCCGTCACATTGTTCTATTGCGGGCAATGAGAAGGCGGACTCTTTAGCCAAGGTGGGCGCATTAGAAGGCGACACTTACGAAAGACCAATTTGCTTCAACGAATTTTTCAGTATCTCTCGTCAGAGGACGCTCGATAGTTGGCAAACCTCATGGAGCAATGGGCATCTGGGACGGTGCCTACATTCCATTATCCCGAAGGTACCAACGAATGCTTGGTTTAAGGGGTTGGATGTGAACCGGGACTTTATTCGTACGATGTCAAGGATCATGTCCAACCATTACTCGTTTGACGCGCATCTCCGTCGTATAGGGCTTGCTGAAAATAATCATTGTGTCTGTGAGAACGGCTATCGAGCATGTTGTTTGGCTGTGCGCAGAGTACTGTGTTGCCATGTCCCAACTAATAGATTCCCTTCGGGCCCGAGGTAGATCACCCTATGTGCCAGTCCGGGACGTCCTGGCAAGCCGTGACCAGCCCTATATTTTTCTTATCTATATCTTTTTGAAAACCATTGATGCCCAAGTTTAATACATTTTACCCTCTCTCATTCACAGTAGAATCTCACCAACCTATCCCTGTATCTACAATATGGCATTGCTTCACGAGTCTTCGGTGCACACTCTTCTTGATAACCGTCTATCCAGAACATCATGACATACCGCACATGCAGATGATATAGAGTGCCAATAATTATCCGAAATATCGACCCTCCTCTCGCCCCTGCGATTACAGGCTGGAAACTACAACACTACAACAAAGTGTGCATATCCGCCACAATGATCAATCAGCAAACGACGATGTCAATTACACAATATGTATCCCACTTCCTACCTTTTTCCTTTACTTACATAAGAGGGGAGCAAGCCGCCCCTAAATACGGCTTTCCCTTCCCCCACTAACATGTGACATGTAATATTAAAAAAAAAATGAATTATCGGCCTCGTTAAGCTACAGCATTTGGGCCTAAATAAACGTATTTTAAGATAAAAAAAATAGTTTTCTGACTCTGTCAAACATCCTAATTTTCAGAAGTTCAATTAGAATTGTCAACGTAATGAATCCCGTCTAATATTTTCATGCCACTAAACCCAATTTTTTTTTTGGTAATGTAATAAGTGCGAGAAAACATATTTCCAAACCACTAGGCCTCGTGTGAAATTATCTTAGATATAACTTTGTTAAAATCTTAAACAACTTTTCCGGACGATTTCAGATCAATTTTTAGTGGTCAACAAACTTGTAGACAATTAAATTTTCTATCAAAATCTCACTTTTAGTGTTGTTCGAATGTATAAAGCACCATCTAGGGACAGAAATATGAATTATCTCCAGTAGTAAAACCTATATTGTTACGAAAAAACTTAAAAAAAAAAGTTGCTCTGGACCCCCCGACGGATTATTTTGATCTTAGTTTCAAATGAAAGGGGAAAGCCCATTCTTTCATATTCCGAAGTATCAGAGATGCTGAATTTTTTTGCATAAAATTGTTCTAATAAATACACCGTGATTCTACTTCAATATTCTCCGGGTGGGAGATTTTTGTTCCAATTGGTTCTGGTTACTAGCACGGAGCTGCACAAATTAATCCACGAATGCAATCAGTTCACTTACATTGAGAAAGAAGAGTTTGGAACAAAAACTATTCAAGATTTGCTCGGTGCATGAAATTAGCGGGAACCAATCACGAACGAGCTTTGATCAGATGATTCGAAATCGGTTTTTCGTGTGGGTGTGTGTGTGCGTGTGTGTATACTATCTTCCACCCATTGGAAATGAAAATGATAGCCTCTGCAAGTAGCACGTAACCCAAACTGATACATGCACCAGCCATGTACAACTCACAAATATTTCCTTCTCGGTTGACAAAAGAAACAAATCTGTAGCGGACCTATATTTAAAACTTTTCATCATTTACGTGTTCGGTTGTTGCACCATATTGACGGCTCTGGCCGAGATGCGCTGAAAATTTTCATCATTTTCGAATAGTTTTCGAAAGATTTTTCAAAACACATTTTTTTTTCGTTATTAATGCATATTATACATACTCCAAATTTTAATACAACATTGGCGAACATATTTTCGACAAAATGGCCCAAACATCAAATCATTCTGTTAAGTATAATGGAAGTTATTAACGTTCAAAATCTGACGCGGCTGCAACAGCAGATATTTTGAAACTGAACCCCTATATTGAAAGCTTAAATGTATTCTACATTCATTGGAGACTAAGTTTGTGAAAATCGGTTCAGCCTTCTCTGAGAAAAGTGAGTGACATTTTTGGTCGCATACACACAGACGCACATACACACACATCCATACACACACAGACATTTGCCGTACTTGACGAACTAAATCGAATGGTATATGTCACTCGGCCCTCCGGGCCTCGGTTAAAAAGTCGGTTTTCAGAGCAATTGCAATACCTTTCTATTGAGAAAGGCAAAAATGTAGGAATGCAAAAATACAGAATATAAAAATATAAGGAGAGAAAAATGCAAAAAACACAAGAATAATGAAACACAAAAATTCAAAAGCTTAGCTTAGTTGACCGCCTATGAGTTTCCCGTGATTGATCAAAGCCTGTTGAAATTGCATATTGAACCAATTGTATGATACTTGGGAGTAGTGCATCATACTCAACGTGCAACCTAAAGAGACTGAGATCGTAGTATGATCAATAACGTAGATGGCCACGCCCATGCAGGTCAACTTCGTGATGGGGAGGAATGTTAGTTCAACATTTGCGACTATTATGACCGAGAAATTCTCTGCACCTTCCACAAGTGCCACAGGAGAGGATTGGTGTTAGTAGGTAGGGAAATGAATCAGGATATATCTTGGTAGATATTGTGATTTAGCGTGCATTGTTTTTTTCATTTTAAATCAAAGTTTTCAAATGTGCGACCTCCAGTAGAAATATGAATGCCGTTCGAATACGCATTCTAATAATTATTTTCCGCAGGGCGTTACATATAAGAATAAAGTAATAGATTTTGTAAAATGTACGCGCGAGACACAGCCTCCGAGATACACAAGGCACCAGGCCATTATAAAATATATTGGGGTATCTATTCGTATATTTTTGCGACGAGAGAAAAAAAATAATACATACTCCGAAAATCCGGCTATTTGGAGTGAGTTATTAGTATTAACGCGTGCTTTATTTCTTTTTTCAAATATTTCCACGGAAGAAAAACTAGCAAAAGGGAAAAAAATATTAATCGAGGGTTATATACAAACCGACCCTACAAAAGAAAACCAAGAAATAGTTTTGAGCTGCCCAAAATAACCATTAACTGTACCGAAAGATTCTCTCTGCATGACGGACACACTAACAGCTTCACGCGCGCGTCGTTTGTCCCCCTTTTCTGTCAGCATACGACCACAGATCCTAGCCGATCTTCACTAATGCCACTCCCGCTCGAATCGAAACTGAGACAGGCTCCAATCCGTCAACCTGTTGAAGTGAATTAACTGACAGCGGGTTGGGATAGAACCCGAGCCAGTCCCAAGTTTAAGCAAAAACGGCATGAGGTGGCCTGTACCCTGGTTGGCACCGCCGGGAGGTAAGGGATAGGAGTTCTGTATTAGAGGTAAATGGAGACATAATTTGACGTCATGTTGCACGACAATACAGCTTTTCCAACCGATAATGAAACACAAAAATTCAAAAATACCGAAACACAAAAAAGGAAAAACGCAAAATCACAAAACTACAAAACACAAAAATAAAAATATACAAATTACGAAAATACTGAAACACAAAAATACAAAAGCACAAAAATAAGAAAATGTAGAAATACAACAGATAGATAAATACTACAATATAAAAAAATCAAAAATTCGAAAGTACGAAAATATTGTGTATTTACTCGAAAGCTGAAAGTAAGCGTTCGAATACAGGGGTTGTGTGAATGGTGTCTGCTGTTTCGCGCTGTATGAGGTATTGAATCATTACAATTCACATATATGTCTGTAGAAAAAGCAATACTTTCAAAATGCTTACAATGAAATTTAATGTGAATATAATTTATTTTCTAGAATAATGCTTTTATTGATAATGCTTCTCATAATTGCCGGTATTGTCACCCCCCGTGCGGTAGAAGTCAAACCAAAACAATCATCACTGACTGGCGGCTGTTTCATTCATTTCGTATAGTCTAATTCATGCGTGGTTGTGTTAGTGCGACAGTTGAGGTTAAATGTTGTAGGACCTTGGGGGTTGAGGTTAAGTTAGCTGAAGGATAACATACTCATTCCACGCCTTTATGCATTATATCTGTGTGCAATTCACAGACAGTGAATGACTCGATTAATTTTTGACAAACTGGTTGACAATGAAGTGTCAGCGACTATTCTCGCGACTACTCGACCGAACGAATACTTTAACCGTCCGTGTTCAGATAGAGATTAAACGCACAATACAAAGATTTATAAATACAGGAATACTAGAATACAAAAAATGCAAAATACAAAAATACAAGAATACTATACCACAAAAATACAAAAATACAAAGATACAAAAACACAATAATATAAAAATACGAGAACACAAAAATACCAAGATACAAAAATACAAGAGCATAAAAATATAAAAATACAAGAAATTCAATAATACAAAAAAACTAAAATATTAAAAATACAAGAATACAAAAATAATCATATACAGAAATACAACAATCCAACAATACAAAAATACAAATATATATAAATATGAAAGTGCTAAAATAGGCGAATACAAAAATTTTAAAATACAAAAATAAGAAAATGCAAAAATACAAGAATGCAATAATAGAACACATACAAAAACACAAAGATACCAAATCACAAAAATATAAAAACTCTTAATCACAAAAATACCAAAATTCAAAAAACAAAAAAGTTATAAAAACGAAAATACAAAAATACAAATATACGAAAATACAAAAATACGATACTACTAAAAAAATGCAAAAATGCCAGAATACAAAAATATTGAAACACAAAAATACGAAATGCAAAAATACGAAAATACAAAAATTTAATAATACAAGATTACAACAATACAAAAATGCTAAAAATCCAAGAATAAAATAATGCAAAAATACTCAAATACAGAAATACAACAATCCAACAATACATCAATTTAATAATACAAAAATAACAAAATACCAAAACACGAATATACTAAAATACAAAACTACGAATACGAAAATACAAAACTTAAAAAATACAACAATACAGGAATAGAAAAATTCAACATACTGAAACCCAAAAATATAAGAACACAAAAATACAAAAACACAAGAATATAAAAATACAAAATCACAAAACTATAAAACACAAAAATTCAAATATACAAAAATACAAAAACACAAAAAATCTTAAATGCAAAAGTTCAAAGGATCAATAAATAGAAAATCAAGAGATGAAAATATCAAATATTCAAAAATCCATAAATTAAATTATTTAGGAATTCAAAAAGTTAGATTCAAAAATTCAATATTTCAAAAATTCATGAATTTTAGAATTTTAGAAATTTCAAAAATTCAATAACTCGAAAGTTCTAACATTCAACAATTTAAAAAATTAAATATAGAAAAATTTCAAAATTCAAAAATAAAAATTTCAGAAATTCACCACAATACAATACAATAAAAATTCAAATTTGAAATGATTCAGAAATACAAAAATGCAAAAATTAAAAATACAAAAATATGAAGAAACAATAATACAAAAATACAAAAATGCTATAATACAGACAAAAAAATCCAAAATTACAAAAATATAATAACAAAATGCAATAATTCGGAAAGGTAGAAATACAAAATTTAAAAATACAAAAGTACGAAAACACAAAAACATAACAATACAAAAATAGCAAAAAAACACAAAAATGCAATAAAACTTGTTTTAATCCACCTAGTGCTGTAATTGTGTCTTTCTCCTTTATCAAAGCTTCAGTATAACATTGAGGAAATGGCTATTACATTCTTATTACACTTGGTAAGTATATATGAGTGCACGACTGCTACGAACCTGATGAGCAACATGTCGACGCTGACACACTTGAGACAAACAAAAATATAATATTTAATTAGCTTAACAGCGCGAGTTCAATGTTGTCTTCACTTTAACATATTTTGAAATGCGTTGGGAAAGGGTAGGGGCATAATTAGTGGGAGGGGAGGATGCGTTAGGAAAAACCTAACATATTTGGGGTGAAGGGAATGCGGGTGTGATGTTGGTCAAGGAGAGGGGGAGGGGGTGAAGGTAAGAGAGTTGGAAAGGGGTGTGAGAGGAAGGAGGGGTAGATGGGGGGTGCAACAGCCAACTTCATACTATGCCTTCCATTTGAGACTAGGTTAGTGAAAATTGGTTCAGTCATCACCGAAGTGGCTTTAGTTCTGAAATATGTCCGGAGCCCGGGACTTCCGGAATTATCGATAGTGGACAATATATTCCAAGAATCTAGGCCAGCGAATCGAAGTATTTTGATGTTCATTTCAATAGATTTTTAAACTTTGAGGTGTTACGATTGTACCGGTTTATATGAGAAATTCCTTTGTAACCGCAATAACCAAACAGTAACTCCGGAACCAAAAATCAAGGCTGAATGAAATTCAATAGCAGTCAATGGAAGTATTATGTCTTTAATTTGAAATCAAGTTTGCAAAAATCGGTTAAGAGTTCGCTGGAAAATAGGGGGATATTAGCTTAGGAACTCGGCTCCCCGGGGGCATCAATAACCGTGATAGGTGGCCAATGTGGTCAAAACTACTTTGATTGGTTATTAATATAGAATCGCAAATCCAAGTAATGTTGAACCTATTTGAATATGTATTATATCATTCGGGCATCATGGTGTTACCAGTTTATAAGGGAATTTGCTGTGTGACAGTACTCTTCAATTCGTAACTTCGGAACCGGAAGTCGGATCAACTAATATTTATATAGAAGATTATGGGAGCATTATACCGTTTATTTGAAACTAAGTTTATGAACATCGTTTTAGCCATCTCTGAGAAAATTGAGTTAAATTATTTGACACACACATATATACACACACGCAGACATTTTGCTATCTCGAACTGAATCGAATGGTATAAGAGACTCGGACCTGCTGGCCTCGTTTAATAGGTCGAAATTCCGACCGATTGCATAACCTTTCTATATAAGAAAAGCAAAAAGGTGCGAAATCAGCAAAGTCCTAAAAAGTCTATTTTTCTCAAAAACATTTTTTTCGGTGTAGCATAAAATCTCGACGTTTCATGAATTTTAAGGACATTAAAGGAAATACGAATTAAATTTTTGAAATTTCATGGGGTCCCCCCTTCGAAATAAAAATGCAATACAAAAATGTAAAAATTCAAATATACAACAATGCAGAAAACTAAAACACCAAAATGCAAAAATATAAAAATACAAAAATACAGAAATCCAAAAATATTTGAACGCAAAAATACAAAAATTCTAAATACAAAAATATACAAATACAAAAATACAGCAATACAAAAATTCAATAATGCAAAAATACAACAATACGAAAATTTGAAAATACAAAAATGCAAAAATATAAAAATGCAAGAATACAAAAATACAAATATATTAATATACAAAAATATAAAAATGCAAAAATACCAAAATACAAAAATGCAATAATACGAAAACACAAACATACAAAAATGTAGAAATACAAAAATACAAAATTAGAAAAATGCGAGAATACCATAATACAAAATGGTAAAGTACACAAATACAAAAACACAATTATGTGTTAATAATTACAAAAATATAAAAGATACGAAAATGCAAAAGTACAAGAAAACAAAAAAATTAGAAATACAAAAATACAAATTGATAAAAAGTACAAAAATTCAAGAGATAAAAATTTAGAAAAAGCAAAATTTCCAAAAAAACAAAAATTCAAAAATTTAAAATCAAAGAGCTTAAAAATTCAAAAATTCAATACAAATATTCAAAAATACGCAAATAAATTTAAAATTTCCAAAATTCAACAGCTCGAAATACCAGAAATTGAAGCTTTTAAAAATTTTAATGCTCAAAAAAATTTAAAATGATGGATTCAAAAATTCCTTACATTATTATATTTTCAAATTCTTGAACTTTTCAATATTTTTTCTGAAATTTTTAAATTCCTGATAAAATGTTCACAAATTTTTAAATTTTTAAATTCTTAAATTTTCAAGATTTGAAGCGTTTAAATTTTTAAATTATTAAACTATTAACTTTTTAAATTTTTGAATTATTTTTTTAAAAGTTCACATTTTAAAATTTTTGAATTTTTAAATTTAAAATTTCTTAAATTATTAAATATTTAAATATTGAAATTTATGAATTTTTAATGTTTTAAACTTTTAATTCTGAAATTTTTAAATTCTGATTTGAAATTTTTTTAATATTGAAATCTTTAAATTTCAAAAAATTTTAATATTCAAATTTCTTAAATTTTTGTTTTTAAATCTCTACATTTTTGAATTCCTTAATATTGAAATCTTTTAATTATTAAATTTTTAAATTTTTAGATGATTAAACTATTAAATTTTTAGGTTTCCAAATCATTAAATCTTAAAATTTTCGAATCTATGAATTAGATTTCTTGAATTTTTAAATTTTTAGTATCGTTAAACTTTTTAAATTAAGGTTTTTTGTATTTTTGTATTTTTTACTTTTGAATTTTTTAATATTTAAACTTGAAAATTTTTAAATTCATAATTTTTTTATTTTTTGATCCTCAAATTCTTTTCAATTTTGATTTTTCCTAACTTTTAAATCTTTGTTTTGAAATTACCTTTAGATTCAAAAATTTCAAAAAAATTTAAGCTTCGAAATTTTAAACATTAAAATCTTTAAATTTCTAAACTTCTAAATTTAAAAAAAAAATAATTTCAAAGGTTTTGAATAGTTAAATTTTTACATTCCAAGATTTTAAAATTTTTGAATTCTCAAATTTTTGAATTCCTTTGTTTTTAAATTTCTAAACCTGTAAATTTTTCCAATCCTCAAATTTTCGCATCTCTAAATTTTTAGGTTTTCAAATTAATAAATTTTCAAATCTCAAAATTTTTGAATCGGCAAATTTTTAGATTCACGTATTTTTAAATTTATGAAACTTAATATTTCCAAATTTTTAAATTTATTGATTTTAAAATTTCCAAATTTTTAGATTCTTAAATTTTTTGCCGAGTTTCTATGTACGCATTTGAGTAGAATACGTGAGTATGGAATTTAAGGTGTCGCCATAATTGGAATTGGTTCTGATAGTCATTTGCATAATTACCTGGCAATGAGTATGTATTCGGTTTGGATTCTTCTTAATTATGTGATGCTACTTAACACTTACAAATACTTCATCACATGTGTGACAAATTTTCTTATCGTTTGATTTGCCTTGAAGCGGAGAGTACTATGCAATATTAGGAAGCTTTTCCTCTTGACAATTTTGATAAACTATTTCACAATTGTACATGAAACCCTTCACCTTGACTAGGACAAAGAAAATATTAGGTTTGTTGCAGCACACGAAAGTTGCTCCGGAGCAAAACATACTTACTCCTTTTTACTCCGGTTTGCTAGCAGAAGAAGAAAAAAGAGAAAAGTAATTGTCTAGTTTAGTAACTTTAGTGATAGAGGTCCATTTTCAATGAGGTTTTTTGCCAATAGGGTGTATTTTAGCCTGAATAAACGGAATTCGAGAGCGGAAGTTTGAAATTTTTAACCAATGTTTAATAAACTGAAAAAATAAGTTGTGATTAATAACACTCATAACAATAACAGTGCTTAAACAAGTGAGCTTATACAGTGGAGCTAGTGTGATGTGGTTTGGTCGCATACCCGAGGCGAAGGATCCGAAGAGGCGCAAAGCCACTGAGAATCCGCCGGACGAGGAATTGATTAACCCGTTGCTGGAATTGCAAGCAAACCTGTGATCCTCTCGTTTGACAGGTTTACTCAAACATAGGGGCTATAGTTAGTTGAAAGCTCGTACACCAGAAAGTGATGTGGCATAGCCACATTTGTCAGTATTCGGTTGACTAATGTGGCTACCCCACATCGTATTCTGGTGTATTGTCAGACTTCGCTGCCGCTCATTCGGCTTTAAACTACCTATAACCCTTATGTTTAAGTAAACCGGACAAACGAGATGATCACAGGTTTGCTTGCAAATTCCAGCAACGGGTTAATCAATTTCTCGTTCGGCGGATCGGGTATGCGGCCAGGCCGCATCACACTAGCTCCGCTGTGTAAGCTCACTTGTTAAAGAACTGCTATTGTTAAGACTGTTACTAAGCACAGCTTATTTTTTCAGTTTATTTAACTACGGTTGAAAATTTCACATTTACTTCTCGGATTCGGTTTATTTAGATTGAAATACATTCTTTTGGCAAAAAACCTCATTAAAATTGGACATCTTTCACTTTCTAAACTAGATAATTATCAAGAGAAAGAAGAGACTACAGGAACGATTTTCTCATTGTTTCCTCCGGAGTACTTCAAGTTTCTCTTAGCATTGGAACAAACCTAACACTTTCTACGCAATATTACTCACCGGACAAAAAAAGGCGTGAAACGAGAAATTTCCACAATACATCGTGCAGCACCTCCAGCGAGGGTTGCTGATGTACGAAGCACCGCGGTGGAACAGTCCACCCTCCGGGTACTAGATCACAAATCCTCAAGGTGAATATTTGAGAGCAAAGCAAATGACAAACGAATGCAATAATCAGTGGATACAATTTAGTTTGCAACACTCCGTGAACTAGCAAGTGGTTACCGACTGCTTTTTTCCAACACGCAATCCACAATGAAATTTCTTCGCCGAACCAACATCTGAAAAATCTTGGCTCTACTGGCTACTTTACTATCAATATAATACTTCGCTCACCTTTGGAAGAAAAGTATTTTCATGCAGAAGAATTTGACAACGACATCAACATCTATGATCGAATATCACTATTTTGCACAACAGCAACTTTTCTTATTGAAAACACTTTTGATTGCGGAGATTCGGCTCGATCCGTAAATCACTTGCACTAGCAGTATAATCCGCTCCCCCGAGAACGCGAGGAAACACCACCGAAATTCACTGCTGTACATCTCCAGTAAAATACCGTAAAGTCCCATAATAAAAAAACGAAAAAAAAACTATGTCCCGAAAAAACACAAGTCCCGAAAAAATCGCGAAAACGGCTAAGTGTCAGCCATCGATGAAAAAAATACAAGTCCCAAAAGCGGTCTGCGCTATTACGATGTTCGCCCGCCGTATACTAGCCATGGCGGACGAAATCAAAATTTCATTAGCCATTCTGCCTCAGCAGAAAATGGGTGGTCTAGAGTTGCAAGCGATTTTCTTGCCTTCTTAAACGCTTGGCGCTAGACGTACCTTGTGTACGTTTGGTAAATGGTTAATATTAATTGTATCGAGCAAATGGTCAACAATAACCAGTATTTCGAATCTTGGTTATCTTGCCAATTTGTGTGCTGTTCCAAGCTATTGATAATATTTATTTGCGGGATTCCGCTTACGGTCGGGGATTTACTTGTTCTAGACCCAAACTTATTAAACTTTATTATGTGTTAGTTAGAGTGCGAATTTAATGGTATGGTTAATATTTAATGGTGTTGCGTTGGTTAAATTTTACGTAGGTTTTCATTAGTTGTTACTGTCATTTTAATAATTTGATCATGAAATATAATAATAAAATGATCTAGTCTCTAGCTAATACATTAAAAAATTTAATCCTAGTGATGCACAGTACCTTACTCACGGTGTTCCTAAAACCGTTATTGACAAAAAAATTACCTTAAATTTTGTCATACGGCATTCGAAAGATACAGTATCCAAGCATCTTCTCAGTGAATTTCAAAATGATCCATCGAGAGATTCGGAAGAAATTGCGATTTGAAGTTTTATGACACGTTTCATAAGGCTACCAGCAAACACCCACGGGTTTGGTCCTATCTCTATAAACAAAAAAATATTTGTCTACTTATTTAGTACATGGCATTCGAAAGATATAGTAATCAAGTGTATCCCCTGCAAGATTGAAAATATTTCATTGACGGAATCGAAATTTATAATGGTTTGGATGTGGTATGCGATCATAGATGGGTTTTCTATCAGACTTCAAGCGTGAATCCATGTTTGTTCATTGACTATTTAGATCGTTTATACGTGTCGCGGTTTTTAAAGGAAAATCTTACCATTTAATTACATAAATATAATGTACAAACAGTGTTATTTATATGGTGCACTGAAAAAATATGAAAATAGAGTTGTCTACTAAACGTTAAATATAATGTGTAATTTAAAAAAATGGATAAAAGTCGGAATGTTTACTTCAAAAGGCCATATCTCAATAGTTTGTTGACCGATTCTAACTATTTTTTCATTATTGAACAAGTAGACGTTTCATCATTATTTGTCAGTCGCAGCACTGGCTCTAATTTTAATTCTAGTGAAGCACAGTACCTTACTCTTTGTAGCTGGTGTTGTTCATCGCTGGTTGATGTCTGCTTCCATTTCCACTGTTTGTCAGTCGCAGCACTGGCACTAATCCTTCCTCGGAATCGATGAACGCCGATTACTGTCTGTTGTGCAAGGGGCCGGAACTCCACTGATGCTTTCAACTTGATTAACACTTTATTTCAACGCGTGGAATGTTTTTCGGTCCTCTTGGACTAAGTGTTGAATTTTTAATCGTTTCTGATGTTCACTTCACTTTACACTTCGGCATGATTCTAGCTTGGACACTCAAAGTTCAAAAATGATTGGTGTATTTATGCAGTTTGCAAATATATATATATATATATATATATATATATATATATATATATATATATATATATATATATATATATATATATATATATATATATATATATATATATATATATATATATATATATATATATATATATATATATATATATATATATATATATACATATATATATATATATATATATATATATATATATATATATATATATATATATATATATATATATATATATATATATATATATATATATATATATATATATATATATATATTAGACCTCTCCACATTTTGAAAAAGTTTTGAAATATACATGGGTCAGCTCAAATTTTTGTTCTAGGTGTGAATTTAAGAACTCTTGCCAAAAATGGCTTAATTTGGACATGATTTAGAGGTGTCTCCAATCAAAAATCGTGTTTTTGCTATGTTTCCATAGGGAGATCACTTAAACTCTGATTTAATAGGCCCTACATGCCCACATATCATCAAAGGTTGTTCCGTACACATATCTTAACATGTTTTAACAGGTAAACATAGCTCTAATCGCAATAGAAAATTTGTTAATGGATTTTTATATAGAAAAGAATACCAAAACCAAGAAAAAATACTACTAATTTTCCTTGGTCTTGATATTCTTTTCTATATAAAAATCCAGCTAATAAATTTTCTATTACGATTGGAGCTATGTTCACCTGTTAAATCTTGTTGAGATATGTCTAAGGAACAACCTTTGATGATATGTGGGCATGTAGGACCTATTAAATCAGAGTATAAGTGATCTCCCTATGGAAACATAGCAAAAACAATATTTTTGATTGGAGACACCTCTAAATCATGTCCAAATTAAGCCATTTTTGGCAAAGGTTCTTAAATTCACACCTAGAACAAAAATTTCAGCTGACCCATGTATATTTCAAGACTTTTTCAAAATGTGGAGAGGTCTAATATATATATATATATATATACTATATATATATATATATATATATATATATATATATATATATATATATATATATATATATATATATATATATATATATATATATATATATATATATATATATATATATATATATTAGGGTGACAGGAAAAAAATGACCCCTATCGGCCCACCTCTGCGTCGATTCCTAGTCCCACCAGGAGCACTTGCACCAAATTTGAAGCAAATTGGACAAGTCTAACTACCGGACCAACGGGCCTGAAATTTGTATGGGAATTTTCAACAATTTACATGGAGAAAACCCACCAGCACGCATTTTCGCCGCTAGGTGGCACTGTATGCATCGTATTATCACTGTAAGTGAAAATAAGAAGGATAATTGAATTGTCTACAACTTCGTTGAAGACTGCAAGTAAATCCGACTTTGTTAAAAGAAGTTATTAAACTTTTAACGAAGTGATGTCTGAGTCAGTTTTGCATGGGGCCTAATAGTGCATGGTTGTGTATCAGTACTCGATTCACACGGACTAAACATTTTTGTGAAATAATCGTTAGGTTAAGCTCAATGGTATGTTCAGAAGAATTATAGTAAATAATACGAGTCATGCTTTGATTAGAAAATTTTAGTTCCACCTGTTACCGCATAGAGGGCGCCAACACTAACTTTTCAACGGAGAGAGATAGAAATTTGGTGTCTTCTACAAAGTTATAGAACAGGCATTTTTCAGTATTTCTTCTGAACATCTTTATACTCTATCTCTCTTCTATGAAAAGTTAGTAGTGGCGCCCTCTATGCGGTCACAGGTGGAACTAAAATTTTCTAACCAAAACATAACTCGTTTTATTTACTATAATTCTTTTAAACATACTATTCGGCTAATTCTAACCATTATTTCACAAAAATATATAGTTCGCGGGAGTCGAGTACTGATACACAACCATGCACTGCTAGGCCCCATGCAAAACTGACTCAGACATCACTTCGTTAAAAGTTTAATAACTTCTTTTAACATAGCCGGATTTACTAGCAGTCTTCGACAAAGTTGTAGATAATTATCTATAATTATAATATCTTTCTTATTTTCACTTACAGTGATAATACGTTGTATACAGTGCCACCTAGCGGCGAAAATACGAGCTAGTGAGTTTTCTCTATGTAAATTGTTGAAAAATCCAATATAAACTTCAGGCACGTTGGTCCGGTAGTTAGACTTGTCCGATTTGCTTCAAATTTGGTACAAGTACTCCTGGTGGGACTAGGAATCGACTCAGGGTTGGGCCGATTGAGTTTTCAAAAATTCATCATTTTTCTGGGCAGTCTAATATATATATATATATATATATATATATATATATATATATATATATATATATATATATATATATATATATATATATATATATATATATATATATATATATATATATATATATATATATATATATATATATATATATATATATATATATATATATATATATATATATATATATATATATATATATATATATATATATATATATATATATATATATATATATATATATATATACTGTGCATCACTAGAATTAAAATTAGAGCCAGTGCTGCGACTGACAAATAATGATGAAACGTCTACTTGCTCAATAATGAAAAAATAGTTAGAATCGGTCAACAAACTATTGAGATATGGCCTTTTGAAGTAAACATTCCGACTTTTATCCATTTTTTTAAATTACACATTATATTTAACGTTTAGTAGACAACTCTATTTTCATATTTTTTCAGTGCACCATATAAATAACACTGTTTGTACATTATATTTATGTAATTAAATGGTAAGATTTTCCTTTAAAAACCGCGACACGTATAAACGATCTAAATAGTCAATGAACAAACATGGATTCACGCTTGAAGTTGGTAGAAAACCCATCTATGCTCGCATACCACATCCAAACCATTATAAATTTCGATTCCGTCAATGAAATATTTTCAATCTTGCAGAGGATATACTTGATTACTATATTTTTGGAATGCCATGTACTAAATAAGTAGACAAATATTTTTTGTTTATAGAGATAGGATCAAACCCGTGGGTGTTTACTGGTAGCCTTATGAAACGTGTCATAAAACTTCAAATCGCAATTTCTCCCGAATCTCTCGATGGATCATTTTGAAATTCACTGAGAAGATGCTTGGATACTGTATCTTTCGAATGCCGTATGACAAAATTTACGGTCATTTTTTGTTAATAACGGTTTTAGGAACACCGTGAGTAAGGTACTGTGCATCACTAGTATTAAAATTTTTAATGTATTAGCTAGAGACTAGATCATTTTATTATTATATTTCATGATCAAATTATTAAAATGACAGTAACAACTAATGAAAACCTACGTAAAATTTAACCAACGCAATACCATTAAATATTAACCATACCATTAAATTCTCACTCTAACTAACACATAATAAGATGGGGTCTAGAACAAGTAAATCCC
>NC_080672.1:212790231-212847307 GCF_030247195.1 Topomyia yanbarensis | reverse complement strand
TAATCCCCGACCGTAAGCGGAATCCCGCAAATAAATATTATCAATAGCTTGGAACAGCACACAAATTGGCAAGATAACCAAGATACGAAATACTGGTTATTATTGACCATGTGCTCCATACAATTAATATTAACCATTTACCAAACGTACACAAGGTACGTCAAGCGCCAAGCGTTTAAGAAGGCAAGAAAATCGCTTGCAACTCTAGACCAGGCCTAAGATGCACATACATTGCTTTTGTGAAAGTGAATATGGTAACTTGTGTGAAAGAGTGCGTAAGCATCAATCGGTTAAATCGTGTGAAATACTTTACTTTTCGTTGAAAACTTTGTGGGCGCCTATTGCTAATCGAAATATTCAGATAAGTATAGCGTGTAGTCATACAGACTATTATTGTTCTGTGATTTTCAGATTTCATTTCGCTGCGGCTGGCTTTATAAGCTTGCCCGCAGAGGAAGACGCAGTGTTATATTGTTCTTTTGTATTGTCCCGCTTCTCCAGCTGTAGTTTAATTTGCCAATAATGAGCGGTCTGTGTGCAAAGTGTACGGGCACGGTGAGTCTCGCCGAAGGCCTTGTTGTATGTCTTTTTTGCGGTGATAAATATCAACAAAAAAGTTCCGGGTTGACAAAGGCCATGGTAAATTGGGTGGCTGATAATGCAAGTCTTTGCTACAAGTGTTCCAAATGTTTATCAGACCAGTCTTCTGGTGTGCAGGATGTCAGTTCGATATCCATTGAGTTGAATAAGAAGATGGAACAATTCGCTTCCATTTCTGAGTCTCTCACTGATGCCCGAAAAAACATCGATGCACAGATAAACATCGCAGTAGAACATTGGCTTGCTTGGAAAACAGTGTTGCCAAAAAGTTGGAAGATTTGAAAAGTTGTTTGAATGAAAATGTTACGCGTGAAATTGAATTAGTTGGAATGAACAGAAAGCGGAATTTTATTAATAGGAAGGTTTATTCTGAATCTGACGGAAATCCCAGCAGAAAACGAAAGATTTTGACTAATAAAGAAGATGAACTGATGCTAATTGAAATTGACGATAATGGAAATAATGACGAGGTTTTTGATAAAAATAGTAAAATTACATACGCGAACGTTTTGTCGGGTGCTATTGGGACGAATAAAATTCGAACTAGAAGTCAAACTAATCGTAAGGCTCGCCCGTTCATTGTAATTAAACCGGTTGAGTCGTTACAATCGAGTGACGATACAAGAAAGGAATTGAAGAATAAATTGGATCCAAAGACGCACAAAATTAGAAACTTCAAAAACAGTAAAGATGGCTCGATTATTGTGGAGTGTGCAGCTGGGGATAACATTGAATCGGTGAAAGAAAACATTGTAAGCAATTTGGGTGAAAAGTATAATGCTGTTATACCGAAACCTGTTAAACCGAAATTGAAAATAATGGGGATGAGTGATCGATACTCTGAGGAAGTCTTCGTTGACTTATTAAAGAATCAGAATGAGGGCATTCCGATCAATTATGTTAAAGTTGTTGCCAATTTTGAAAATCCACGCTTCAAATATAACAATTATAATGTTATAATTGAAGTTGATAAGGACACTTATAGCGGCCTGATGTCAGCCCATGTGGTGAACATTGGTTGGGATAGGTGTTCTGTTTTAGAGGCCTTTAACGTGCTGCGCTGCTTCAACTGTGGAGAATTTGGTCATAAGAGTACGGGATGCGTTAATAAAGAAACATGCTCCAGATGTAATGGAACACATAGAACATCTGAATGCTCGTCAACTGATTTTAAATATGTAAATTGTATAAAAAAGAATAGTGAACGCAAAATGAATTTGGACGTAAACCATGCGGCATTTAGTAAGTAGTGTTCAGTATATCGGAGACTGCTAGAATCGAAAAAAGCAACGTTTTGTTAAGTGAATAGCAACTAACAAACGGGAGGCTGTCTGAAATATTATGTTTAAATATAGCTGGGTTGTATACAAACTTTGTTGCAATGCGACATCTTGTAGAAAACAAACGTCCATTGTTGGTTTTTCTATCAGAAACACATATAGTTGAAGCTGATGCATTTGATCAGTATAGTATTCCGGGTTATAAAGTTACTTTTCGCCTATCCCATTCCAAACATACCGGTGGGGTTGTTATTTAGCAGTTGATAATAATTGGTTCTTGGGTATATCAGTTGAAAGAGGGATGCAGATGGGAAACTTTGCAGTAGTATACCATTCTCCTAGTTCTAGCGATCGACGATTTTTAGAAATTTTAGAAAACTGGTGGGAGAATTTCGTTGATTTAAGCAAATTTAATGTAATTTCGGGCGATTTCAATATTGATTGGCTCAACGATCAAAATTTGAATCAGTTGAAGCAGTTGGCTGAGTTTTTCAATTTCAAGTAAACGGTTAGTGAGTGTACAAGAATTTCTAGACACAGTAGAACATTGATAGATCACGTGTATTCCAATTTTGATGGGGTTCATTCGTATGTAGTGGCCGATTGTAAAATTTCAGATCATGAGACAATTTCAATTTTGCTGGAGAATGAACCAAACCGTGAGGAGGATAAAGTTAAAATTAAGTGCTGGAAAAGATATTCGAAGCAAGCCGTGTCTCAACTGGTTTCGAGAAGCCTGGATTTTACGGAATTGAATGGAAATTTGGATAACAAGGCAGCTGTTCTAACTAATGTGTTAAAAGAGTGTACAAATAGTTTAGTTTCTCAAAAGTATGTTAATTTAAATAACTCGAACAGCTGGTACTCTTTAGATCTTTTGCGCCTGAAACGTAAAAGGGATAAAAAGCACAAGAAATTTTGCAGAACTAATAGTGAACGTCTTTGGAATGGGTACACACATGCGCGAAATATTTATTCACGAGCATTGAAAAAGACCAAATGTGAGTACATTCAAAGGAAGATCGATCAACATCAAAACAACAGCAAAGAGTTATGGAAAATCCTAAAGAATTTAATTAAACCTAAACCTAGTTCCTCGCAGTCCATAACATTTAACAGGGTAGAAGAACAATCTGAGCAAATAATAGCTGAAAAATTGAACAGTTATTTCGTTAGCAGTGTGCAACTGATCAATCAAAGTATAGAGCTGGTCAGTGAACCTGTGGAAATAACACAGCCGATTAATATTAACTGTAGATTTGATGGATTTCACCCAATCACTTTTGAACAATTGAAAGATATTTGTTTTTCTTTGGGAAAATCGGCTGGTATCGATAATGTCAACGCAAAAGTGATACATGATTGCTTTTATGTCATCGGACACGATCTGCTGGACCTTGTAAATGAATCGCTACAAACTGGGCACGTGCCGACAGTTTGGAAGGAATCGCTTGTGATTCCTATTCCCAAAGCTACTGGGACGGATAAAGCCGAAGAGTACCGCCCCATTAACATGTTGCATGTTTCTAGATGGGGTCTAGAACAAGTAAATCCCCGACCGTAAGCGGAGACCCGCAAATAAATATTATCAATAGCTTGGAACAGCACACAAATTGGCAAGATAACCAAAATACGAAATACTGGTTATTATTGACCATTTTCTCCATATAATTAATATTAACCATTTACCAAACGTACACAAGGTACGTCAAGCGCCAAGCGTTTAAGAAGGCAAGAATATCGCTTACAACTCTAGACCAGGCCTAGGATGCACATACATTGCTTTTGTGAAAGTGAATGTTTGGTTGCTATGTCATCCCCCTGTACAACCAACGCTACCAATATTGCGGTGTAACAGCTACTACCCGGCGCATGATATCAGATATCTTAATTCACCACGTTTGATCACCGAAAGGGACAGCGAGTGATAGTGCTGATGATCTTTCTCGCCGTGATCGATCGGCAGTCGTCTTCAACCATCTATCGGTATAGCACGCGCACGCAGGGCGGCCCGCCGCTGATAGTATTTTAATGTATAAGCATTCCGGTGAAGACGCTCTTGTAGCTGGTCCTTCGAGCCGGATCGGTTGGAGGCCTTTTCGGAAGGACGGATTTCCCGGGATTTGGCAAGGACGCCATCCACCATTGTCGCGAGGACGCACAATTGGTTACCACCATTGCTACAAGGTTGTACAATAGGCATCAAAGAAATCGCCATTGCGATTGGCCGCCATTACGAACGCATGCATGTGGTCCGCGTGGTTCTGTAAAATTGCATGAGAACCCTTTGGAGACGACGAAGGTTCCAGATACCAAATAATTCAAGGTCCAATATTATTCGGAATCACGTGAGTAGTATTCCAACACGTTCACGTTAGTTGCTTCCCTTGGTTTTTTCTCTCTTTTATGGTCGCGGGGAAGACTTTACGATTGCTACTGAGAGGCGCTGAACTAGACGGCGAAGGAAGCGATTGTTCTCGGCAATCGGCAACCTGCGTTCCCGATCAAATTAAAATACAAAGCCCGATTTATTCGGGAGCAGGTTAGTACCTCTCCAAGCATTTTAAACGTGTTGGTCGGTGTTACCTTTGGTCTTTTCTCCTTTTCGCGAGCTCAATTCGGATATCTAGCTCAGTTGCTCATCCAATCACCGGGATCGATCGACACCCTTCAAACGGACCAAGGGTCGGCAAGGGTCGATTACCACAAGTCGGCTATACGGAGGTCGGCGTTTATTATCACGGAGGAGAGGCGGAACTTCCCGATTTTACACAACCATTTCAACAAGCTGCTGTCTGCATGCAAATTCTAAACACTTGAGGAAACCAAAAGCTGTGGCAGAGAACCCAATACTTTCAAGGCACGAATTTATTGGGAGCAGGTTAGTACCTCTCCAAAAACGGTAATCATATCCAAAGGGTGCTTCTTGTGGATTTTGTTTATTTCTCGGTATTGCGTCTGTTGCCGTTATTGCTTCCAAGATGTCCAAACTCCGCGCCAAGCAAACACGGCTGCGAAATTTGATGACATCATTCAACGTAATCTACGCATTCATGGAGCATTATGAAGACACCAGGCATTGCAGTGAGCTGGCTTCGCGGTTGGAGAAGTTAGAGCCACTGTGGGAGAAGATAGACGAAGCTATGACGGAGACGGAATTAGCCGACAGTGAGGAAGGAGCGGCAGGAGAGAGGTACGTTAAGGAACGAGTGGACTTCCAGAATAAATTCTTTATCCTTAAAGGATTCTTGGTCTCTAAAATTCGGGATAGCCCCGAGCATAACTGTGCCCTGCAAACATCTCAGGTTTTGGAGTCCCCTTTTGCACCCCCGCACCCGCATGTTAAGCTGCCTTTGATTAGTCTTCCCAAGTTTTCTGGCAACGTGGAGGAGTGGTTGTCTTTTCGCGATTTGTTCATCTCATTGATACATTTCTCGACGGACTTGCCGGACATCGAAAAATTCCACTATCTTAGAAGTCAGTTGGAAGGGGAGGCGTTAGCAGTAATAGCGTCATTACCACTTACGCAGGCTAACTACACTGTGGCTTGGGAATTACTGGTCAAACGGTACTCGAACAGTAAGTGTCTTAAGAAGAAGCAGGTACAAAATCTATTCGATTGTGCAGTCATGCGGAAAGAATCAGCAGTGCACTGCACAAATTGGTTGAAGGTTTCGAGAAAGCTACCAAGGTCCTAGATCAGGTGGTGCAGCCAGGCGATTACAAGGATCTACTGCTGATTCATCTGATGTGTTCAAGGCTGGATGATAAAACGCGGCGAAGCTGGGAAGAACATGCGTCGACTTTGGAGGAGGAAGGCTTCAAGGATTTGATGGAGTTTTTGCTTCGACGCATCAGGGTGTTGGATTCTTTACCAAGTAGGCAATCGGATACCCAACCCCCAATGGTTAAAAAGGTTTATTCATCTAAGGTCGCTAGCCATGGAGCAGTCCAATCGACTCAATCAAAATGTTTCTCTTGTTCCGACACGCATCCACTTTTCACGTGTCCAGTTTTCGGTAAATTGGCCGTCATCGAAAGGGAAAAACTGCTGCGGCAACATTCGTTGTGTAGGAACTGTTTCCGGAAAGGGCATCAGGCGAAGGAATGTTCATCCAAGTTTTCGTGTCGACGATGTAAGGAACGGCACCATACCTTGGTTTGCTACAAGGAGGAGAAACCCAATACTCAGCACACAAATGGGACTGAAAATCAATCCAAAGAGGGAAGGGGTCATAACTCCACTGAAAGGGTATCTACAGCTAATGCCGCGGAAGTCACATCGGTTAGCAGTAATATCGGGCGGTCGGGATCGAAGGTACTTCTAGCTACAGCAGTAGTTCGCGTGGTCGACGATTATGGGCACGAGTTTCATGCGAGAGCGCTCTTGGATTCCGGATCGGAGTGCAATATTATCTCCACCCAACTTTCGCAGAAACTGCGTGTCAAGAGAACTAGGGCAGATATACAAATAACAGGTATTGGACAGGTTCCAACGAAGACCAGGGAGAAAGTCCGAGCAACAGTCAAGTCGAGGTTAACAGACTATTCCGAGACCTTGGAGTTTTATGTACTGACTAAAGTGACCGAAGATTTGCCCACATCAGCCATCACTGTGAACAACTTGGAGTTACCTGCTGGAATTCAGTTAGCAGACCCGGAGTTTTTCAAAACTCACACCATCGATTTACTTCTTGGTGGGGAGTTCTTTTTCGATTTCTTCCCGACGAAACAACGAATTGCCCTTGGCGAACATATGCCTTCACTCGTTGATTCGGTATTCGGATGGTTGATGACTGGTCGTTGTGGTTTGAGTCAAGGTGGGGCATTAACGGTTTGTCAGCATACGGCAGTTTCAGAGGCGATCGAGGATCTCATGAACAAATTTTGGGAGTGTGAAAAGGGGCATCTTTGCTCGAACTATTCGGTTGAGGAAACCAGGTGCGAAGAATATTTCTCTAAGACAGTAAAGCGAAAGGAGGACGGTCGATATTTAGTTGGTTTACCAAAATCTCAGGATGGCTTGGCTAAACTGGGTGAGTCAAGATCTACGGCTTTCCGACGTCTGATGTTGCTCGAACGGCGACTGGCACGAGATGAGGCGTTAAAGAAAGAGTACCATACGTTTATCTCCGATTACAAGGATCGTGGACATTTAAGGAAGGTTGCTGAAGAACATCCCGGGGCTATTACTAGCTATTATCTTCCGCATCACCCGGTAATAAAGGATTCAAGTACAACAACCCGCGTCAGAGTGATTTTTGACGCATCCAGCAAATCGTCCACAGGAGTGGCTCTGAATGACGTACTTCTGAATGGGCCAGTTATCCAGGATGATTTGCGCACAATTATCATGCGAAGCCGACAGTATCCAATTATTCTAATCGCAGATGTTGAGAAGATGTTTCGGCAAATTTTGATGGATCCCGAAGATTTGTCGTTACAAAGGATTCTTTGGCGCTTTTCACCAGACCAACCGATAGAAACATACGAATTGTTGACCGTTACTTACGGTACGAAACCAGCTCCCTTCTTAGCCACTAGAACCTTGAAGCAGTTGTCTATCGACGAAGCGGCCACCTTTCCTCTGGCGGCTGAACGGATTGCTAAGGACGTCTACATGGATGATGTTATCACTGGAGCAAACGACGTGGAGGAGGCAAAGATCATCCGAAGTGAACTTGATGGATTGCTGCGAACGGGAGGATTTCGGTTACGCAAATGGGTTTCGAACAATGAAGACGCTCTTGTAGGTGTCGCTGAAAATAATCTGGCTCTTCCTTTCGAGAACGATGTCGATTTTGATGCCGAACGAACGGTGAAAACTTTGGATTTGGTTTGGGAGCCTCGTACGGATACATTCAGATTTAAGATCCAATTCGAGGAGGTTCAGTCGGTTGCGCTTACTAAACGGAAGGTGCTTTCCTGTATCGCGAAGGTGTTTGATCCATTGGGGCTAGTCGGACCCGTCGTAACGAAGGCGAAGATGTTTATGCAGCAAATTTGGGAGCTTAAGGATACAGCACAGAAGGTATTAGGCTGGGACGATAATCTGCCGTCATCGTTAGTAGACTCTTGGACGGATTTCTATGCTCAATTCCCCAATTTAAATGAAATTCGTATTCCTCGATTCGTTGCCTGTCCCAATGCGATTTCGTTTCAACTACACTCATTCTCGGATGCATCGGAAAAGGCGTACGGTGCCTGCATTTATTTGCGTTCTGAAGACAGCAAAGGACAAGTCACGGCGTCGCTCATCTCGTCCAAATCTCGAGTTGCACCACTCAAGCGTCAGACGATTCCCCGGTTAGAGCTGTGTGGAGCACAGCTGGCGGTAGAACTGCATCAGAAGGTGACGAAGTCTCTCAACCTGACATGTGAATCGTTTTTTTGGACGGATTCCAAAACGGTTCTACAATGGCTCGCACAGCCACCGAATACCTGGACGACGTTTGTAGCACATCGCGTCTCATTCATTCAACACTCTACCCAGAACTGTCATTGGAGGCATGTACCAGGGATTCAGAATCCAGCGGATCAACTCTCCCGTGGGTTAGATCCAGGCCAAAATATTGTAGATTCAGCATGGTGGGATGATCCATTATGGCTGGTCGCAGATTGGAATTCATGGCCAACGCAATTAGGAACTCTACCAGAATCAGATACACATGAAATGGAGAGAAGGAAAACTGTCGTAGCTGTGGTGGTTCCTGTGAAAACGTTCAACGATTGGTATTTTGAGCAGTTTTCTGAATATACAAAACTCATCCGTGTTACAGCATATTGCCGGAGATATTTAAGAAACCTTCGCACGGGAGCAGAGAAAAGATTACGGTCTTTACCACTTACCACCCAGGAACTAAGCGAAGCAGAAATGTGTCTCGTTCAGCTGGTCCAGCAGGAGGCCTTTCCCAAGGAGCTCAAGGCACTTTTCACAAACGAACCGGTTCACCGAGGATCCAAACTTCGCTGGTTCAACCCAGTGCTTACCAAGGCGGGAATCATTCGAATTGGAGGTCGATTGGCGAATTCTAGTATTCCCGAAGAAACTAAACATCCTATGGTCATTCCAGGAAACCATAAATTCTCAAAGCTTCTCGCCAGCAGCTATCACAAAACACTCTTGCATGCGGGTCCTCAACTCCTGTTGAACTCAATTCGATTACGTTTTTGGCCACTTGAAGGGCGAAATCTATGCCGTTTAACAACTCATCGTTGTCTAATGTGTTACCGAGCTAAACCGAAACTTCAACAACAATTCATGGCTCAATTACCTGCACCAAGAATCACCGCAGCTCGTCCATTCACTACAACAGGCGTCGATTATTTTGGTCCTGTATATATTCACCAAGGCTACCGGAAGGGATCAACGAAGGCTTACGTAGCGGTGTTTATCTGCTTCTGTACGAAGGCAGTACATTTAGAGCTGGTTTCCGACTTGTCTACTGCAAGGTTCATCCAAGCTCTACGAAGGTTTACAGCACGGAGAGGAAAATGTTCGGATATTTATTCCGACAATGGAACCAACTTTGTCGGTGCACGCAACAGTATAGCAGAACTCCTTCGTAACTTAAGAGACCGCAACCACCACGAAGCAATTCAGGAAGAGTGCAGCAACAATGGCATCACATGGCACTTTAACCCTCCTGCCGCCCCTCACTTCGGCGGACTATGGGAAGCCGCAGTACGCTCCGCTAAGAAACACTTGCTCCGTGTCTTAGGCAATTCCTCCGTCTCTTATGAAGATTTTACAACCCTCCTAGCCCAAGTAGAAGGTTGTCTTAATTCCAGGCCCCTCACACAGCTTTCGGACGACCCCACAGATCTCCAACCGCTCACACCAGCTCACTTTCTTGTTGGATCATCGCTACAAGCACTTCCCGACAAGAACTATAACAGTGTTCCAGCCAACCGGCTCTCACACTGGCAGCTAATCCAGCAACAGCTTCAACACTTTTGGCGCAGATGGCATACCGAATATCTGTCGCAGCTTCAGGCACGAGTGAAGAATTGGCAGCCAGCAGTCAATATCGAGCCCGGCAGACTTGTCATCATTGTCGATGAAAACCAACCACCGATGAAATGGAAATTGGCACGGATTCACCAAATACATCCAGGCGACGGCGGTGTAGTTCGAGTCGTCACTCTACGAACTTCGACTGGTTACCTGACGCGACCGGTGACCAAAATATGTCTGCTACCACTACCGTCAACAGATGAGGAGAAAACTAGTAATCAGCCGTAAGAATCAACTGAAATCGTGCAATTTCAGGGTGGTTCGGGATGTTTGGTTGCTATGTCATCCCCCTGTATAACCAACGCTACCAATATTGCGGTGTAACAGCTACTACCCGGCGCATGATATCAGATATCTTAATTCACCACGTTTGATCACCGAAAAGGACAGCGAGTGATAGTGCTGATGATCTTTCTCGTCGTGATCGATCGGCAGTCGTCTTCAACCATCTATCGGTATAGCACGCGCACGCAGGGCGGCCCGCCGCTGATAGTATTTTAATGTATAAGGTGTTTAGTTTATTAGAATAATAAATTCAGTTATAAGTCGAAATATAATGTTTAAGCCCAATAAAGTCGCGTGTGATAATCTAAAGTGAACAAGTGCATGTTTTACTTGCCGTCGGTGCAGCATTCCGGAAAAAGGAGAACCATCCATCCCATCCCATGTCAGCTGGCCGCTGGCGTTCAGGTGACCTTCAACCGACGTAACCCCCAAACAGTGAATATGGTAACTTGTGCGAAAGAGTGCGTAAGCATCAATCGGTTAAATCGTGTGAAATACTTTACTTTTCGTTGAAAACTTTGTGGGCGCCTATTGCTAATCGAAATATCATACAGATAAGTATAGTGTGTAGTCATACAGACTATTATTGTTCTGTGATTTTCAGATTTCATTTCGCTGCGGCTAGCTTTATAAGCTTGCCCGCAGTGGAAGACGCAGTGTTATATTGTTCTTTTGTATTGTCCCGCTTCTCCAGCTGTAGTTTAATTTGCCTATAATGAGCGGCCTGTGTGCAAAGTGTACGGGCACGGTGAGTCTCGCCGAAGGCCTTGATGTATGTCTTTTTTGCGGTGATAAATATCATCAAAAATGTTCCGGGTTGACAAAGGCCATGGTAAATTGGGTGACTGATAATGACTGATAAGTCTTTGCTACAAGTGTGCCAAATGTTCATCAGAGCAGTCTTCTGGTGCGCAGGATGTCAGTTCGATATCGATATCGATTCGATTATGTTAAAGTTGTTGCCAATTTTGAAAATCCACGCTTCAAATATAACAAATACAATGTTATAATTGAAGTTGATAAGGGCACTTATAGCGGCCTGATGTCAGCCCATGTGGTGAACATTGGTTGGGATAGGTGTTCTGTTTTAGAGGCCTTTAACGTGCTGCGCTGCTTCAACTGTGGAGAATTTGGTCATAAGAGTACGGGATGCGTTAATAAAGAAACATGCTCCAGATGTAATGGAGCACATAGAACATCTGAATGCTCGTCAACTGATTTTAAATGTGTAAATTGTATAAAAAAGAATAGTGAACGCAAAATGAATTTGGACGTAAACCATGCGGCATTTAATAAGTAGTGTTCAGTATATCGGAGACTGCTAGAATCGAAAAAAGCAACGTTTTGTTAAGTGAATAGCAACTAACAAACGGGAGGCTGTCTGAAATATTATGTTTAAATATAGCTGGGTTGTATACAAACTTTGTTGCAATGCGACATCTTGTAGAAAACAAACGTCCATTGTTGGTTTTTCTATCAGAAACACATATAGTTGAAGCTGATGCATTTGATCAGTATAGTATTCCGGGTTATAAAGTTACTTTTCGCCTATCCCATTCCAAACATACCGGTGGGGTTGTTATTTAGCAGTTGATAATAATTGGTTCTTGGGTATATCAGTTGAAAGAGGGATGCAGATGGGAAACTTTGCAGTAGTATACCATTCTCCTAGTTCTAGCGATCGACGATTTTTAGAAATTTTAGAAAACTGGTGGGAGAATTTCGTTGATTTAAGCAAACTTAATGTAATTTCGGGCGATTTCAATATTGATTGGCTCAACGATCAAAATTTGAATCAGTTGAAGCAGTTGGCTGAGTTTTTCAATTTCAAGTAAACGGTTAGTGAGTGTACAAGAATTTCTAGACAGAGTAGAACATTGATAGATCACGTGTATTCCAATTTTGATGGAGTTCATTCGTATGTAGAGGCCGATTGTAATATTTCAGATCATGAGACAATTTCAATTTTGCTGGAGAATGAACCAAACCGTGAGGAGGATAAAGTTAAAATTAAGTGCTGGAAAAGATATTCGAAGCAAGCCGTGTCTCAACTGGTTTCGAGAAGCCTGGATTTTACGGAATTGAATGGAAATTTGGATAACAAGGCAGCTGTTCTAACTAATGTGTTAAAAGAGTGTACAAATAGTTTAGTTTCTCAAAAGTATGTTAATTTAAATAACTCGAACAGCTGGTACTCTTTAGATCTTTTGCGCCTGAAACGTAAAAGGGATAAAAAGTACAAGAAATTTTGCAGAACTAATAGTGAACGTCTTTGGAATGGGTACACACATGCGCGAAATATTTATTCATGAACTTTGAAAAAGACCAAATGTGAGTAGATTCAAAGGAAGATCGATCAACATCAAAACAACAGCAAAGAGTTATGGAAAATCCTAAAGAATTTAATTAAACCTAAACCTAGTTCCTCGCAGTCCATAACTTTTAACGGGGTAGAAGAACAATCTGAGCAAATAATAGCTGAAAAATTGAACAGTTATTTCGTTAACAGTGTGCAACTGATCAATCAAAGTATAGAGCTGGTCAGTGAACCTGTGGAAATAACACAGCCGATTAATATTAACTGTAGATTTGATGGATTTCACCCAATCACTTTTGAACAATTGAAAGATATTTGTTTTCCTTTGGGAAAATCGGCTGGTATCGATAAAGTCAACGCAAAAGTGATACAGGATTGCTTTCACGTCATCGGACACGATCTGCTGGACCTTGTAAATGAATCGATACAAACTGGGCACGTGCCGACAGTTTGGAAGGAATCACTTGTGATTCCTATGCCCAAAGTTACTGGGACGGATAAAGCCGAAGAGTACCGCCCCATTAACATGTTGCACACATTAAAGAAAATTTTAGAACTTGTTGTTAAGGGCCAGCTGATGAGTTATTTGAATAATAATAATTTGCTAATTCCGGAGCAATCGGGATACCGAGAGAGACACTCTTGCGAAACCGCTTTGAATCTAGTGTTAGCAAAATAGAAAGAGAAAATCGAGGTTAAAGAGACTATTTTTGCTGTATTTTTGGATCTGAAACGCGCTTTTGAGACAATTTTGAGACCTTTACTTTTGAAAATTTAAGAGCGATTTGGTATCGGATGGATAGCACATAAGTGGTTTGAAAACTATTTATGTGATAGAACTCAGAAAACTAGTTTCAACGATTTTGTATCTAGTCCTCACGGCAATCCTCTTGGAGTGCCGCAAGGTACTGTCTTAGGTCCTATTTTATTTATTATGTATATAAACGACATGAGGCGAGTTTTACGATTTTGTGACTTAAATTTGTTTGCTGACGACACTGTTCTGTTCATTGCAGCTAAGGATATAGATGAAGCCGTGGCGCATTTGAACGAAGATTTGCATTCTCTTGCTCGTTGGTTAAAATTTAAACAATTAAAGTTAAATGTTGCTAAAACTAAATATATGATTATCTCTTCGGCTAATACTAGGCCTGACGTTGACGTTGAAATAAATGGTGAGACTATTGATCGCGTTAGTGAATTAAAATATCTTGGAATAATCATTGATGACAAGTTAACCTTTAAGTCTCACATCGACAATGTCATCAAAAAGATTGCTAAAAAGTATGGTATATTGTGTCTTCTGAAAAATGATTTAACATTTAGTAGTAAAATTTTATTGTATAAATCTATTGTTTCACCACATATTGACTTCTGCCCATCCATTTTGTTTTTAGCAGTGTAGCCCACGCAAAAATTATTGGAAATGAAAAAGCAGATAAAATAGCAAAACAAGCCACAACCTCACCAGCCACCGATTTAGTACACACTCCGTTCATTGACTTCAAATCACTAGTACGCAGCCATATCAGCACCATATGGGAAACCCTTTGGCACAATCAAAATTAATCTAATCTAAGTAGTATACTTACCACAGGTCTTGTTTCGGGTAACAATAGTTTGTTATCGCCACCAAGTTTACCGAGGAGCGAAAATTTTGGCTATTCGCAATCGTCGAATAAAGATGGACAAATAAGTTTGCCATCATCGAATAACATAGAGGGAAGTTTACGTTCGTGTTCGTTGGATCATGAGGCAAGTTTACCAATGGATCGATTGTTGGATAGCATTCAGCGTGAAACAACTGGTCATCGAGCTAATTATTATTATAGATTTTGGATTTTGACTTTTCCAGTTTTGTTTTGTTTTGTAAATAGTGTTTTTTGTATATACGTTCTGATATTAAGTCAACTGAAAATATGAAAATACTATCTTAAGGAGAACTGTTGTAACCACCCTAGCGTGCGCTAAGCATAGCAGCGCCCGGCAAACGGTCTGAATAGAGTGATTTATTACGCTAGAGTTTGTTCGGTACACACGGTGTTTATATTACTGTGTAATATCACATTCCTCGGACATATCCGTACCAATTACCAAATACAACAGTTACTTACCATTGATGAATTTCGCGCCCAATTGTATTCAGCGTTGGCAGCACCCTCTCAGATTTTGCATGAACATGAAGACTTTGCCACAAAAAGCTACTTTTCATACTTTGTTTTTCCAAAAATGATCTGGACTGTCTTTTGAAAAGGGTCAAACTTTTTTTACCAATTTTTTTCAAATAGCTATAGTCTGCAAATGACAAATCCTACAAAAAATGTTGTAGGAGTGGTTTTTACAAAATTAGTCAAATTTTCAAATAAAAATATTGAAAAAATTCTTCATTGACTCCTACACTGAAAAAAATCGATTTTAAAAATTTAAAGTCGATTTACAAAAAAACCCATTTTTGATTCGGATGAAATTTTGTTTTAAGATAGATAATTATGTTCCCTACCTACCGTCAAAAATTCAAGTTGGGCACTTTCAAGGAAAAAAAGTTATTTGAAAAAAACTTTTCCTTGTCCAAACTGATTTTTGACATTAAAAATGTCTTACTCCACTATCTGGGGCTAGGTGTCATTCTAAAATCTAAACTATCTCCCATGTAACGAAACTATGTAAGGTTTGCACGCTTATAACTCCGATATTACTAGATGGATTTTAATCATTCATACACCAACCGATTCAGAAACACCTAACTTAAATATTGGTAATAATGTAATATCTCCCCAATAAAAGTAGACTTTTGGAAATTGGTAAAATTAAAAAGTTCACAAAAAACGGGAAAAATACCATTCATGAGGCAGATTTCTCAGACACAGCCGTCAAAAGAGGGCAGCTTAGTTGCTCAATGAAACACGAAAAGTCATAAATAGAAGCAACGCATGTCCGTTTAAATCAGTTGTTGCTCTTATCCCACACGAGCAACGTCGTCTCCGGGCGATGCAATAAGCGCTATCGATTTTCGGTAACGTTGGTATTTGCACACACTCGCACCTAAGTGGATAAACCATATACCATATTAGTTTATAAATAGAGGTGACGCGTACCCGTTTGAATCAGTTTTTGTTCTTATGTCGAACGGGTAAGATCGTGGCTGCAGCGTCTGGGCACTACAATAAGCGGTAGACGCTATGCATTTTCGGCAGCGGTGGCCGTGTGCGGATTTTTCGGGTACCAGCATGGTGTCACAGAATGATTTGCAAAGTGGGTGGGCGGGGTGGTTTGGATTTAATTCAATACGGTGTGTGCTGCTTAAGAGTGTTGCGCTTGAAAAAAATATATTTTTATGCATGCGTGTGCGTTGTAACTTGTTAATCCATGCTTACGGCGCTTTGTAGCTGCGTAGCATAAAAAGAGCCAATTGGTTTTCATGTTTCATATTTCGGTTATATGTTTTTTATCAGTAAGGCATCTGACAACGTGCTTCTGTAGTTATTGCACTGTTCAGCAGCGTAGTATTTTATATAGGAGAGCACACTCAGGTCTTTTTCGCGGATTTTGAAATTTACGCGGTTTTCATTTACACGACCTGTATCCCCTGCGTGAAAAATCTGAGTGTAATTGCATCGGAAACAATCACATTCCCAGCAGAACTTTTTGTTTTCTAACTTCAAACACTTTTGTTTCGTACTGCACACAACGGAAAATTTTAAAACAGAACTTACCGTCCCAGCAGCAGTTGAAGCGGGTGTTCTTTTTCGATTCAAATTCAAGCCATGTCTTAAGCGTTACTGGACTTAAAATTGTTTTCCCAGTTTAACCAGTCAGAATATCTGTCCTACCCTATGTATTTAAAACACAGTTCTAATTGCGTTTTAAGGTATACAACAAATACGGTTGGGTATACTAATTTAAATTTTAAAATAAATCTGTTTTAAATTATGAAACAAACCGCTGTACTGAAGATATAATTATGTCAGTCCTATTACCACATAAAACACCTATATAACATAAAACGCTGCAGAATTGGTTTAATAATACAATGTTTACACTACAGAGTTATAACACGTTTTAATAATTAGCAACAAGAAAAATGTCACCAAGATAGCATAAAAACCCGTTTTAACTGGTAGTGCGAACGTTGCATAACAATGTAATTTATCAAATAATTTCATTTTTCCACCACTAATCGATCAAGAAATACTTACACTTAAGATTGTTTACTTAAGTTCATTAGTACATTATTGAAAATTTAAATGGAAAATGAAATTTCATATTTTATGGAGAATCTGTATATTTCCGTTGGCGGGCGTGGGTTTCCTCATCACAGCTCTCAATATGGAACTTTTCTTTTGAATATATTTTCTGGACAGACCAGCCTATTTTTACTAGATGGATCAGCCAAATAATGCCAATCACCTAGTGAGATACTTGATTAATTAATAGATTACCGTTATAAGACCTTCAATAAATTATGTTTTAATGGGGAGGGTATATAGCAAATTGTAACATATGAAAACAGGCGAGTGAACAAGAACGTGTGTCGATATGTGTGATAGATAAAAAAAGCTATATTTTTAATGTCACCGTGGTCGTGTCCTGTACACAACCCTTTAATTTTTTTTCTTCAGTGTATTTCTATAGAAAACTAAACCAATGAAAGTCATAATCATCTCAGAATAAAATAACACTCAGTTTGTGAGAAGATATTGTCTAATTTAGCAGCTAAGCATATATTTATTAAGGGGTTGATACTATTTCATTTTTCATAAATTTCATAATTTCTATAGAGATCCGAGAAATAGATCGAAAGTTACAGCGCTTCCGATTGCGCTTCGTTTACCAAGAGCAGTAGTAATTTGAAATTTTAAACTCGATTATCTCGAAATGTCATCTTACTAAAAATGTTTTTTCCGTGATCACGATTACCGAAAAACTACTCAATCAATTTTCTTAATTTTTTTTTAATTGATTTAATTAAATTTTCTCGTACTTTAACGATTTCTTTTTACATTTCTTATATAAGAAATGTATAGAATTCGCTCAAACTTTCAAGGTTTTTCCGAGGCCCGGAGGGCCGAGTCTTATATACCAATCGACTCAGCTCGACGATTTGGGACAATGTCTCTCTCTGTGTAGGTGTGTGTGTGTATGTAACGGACAAACTCTCATTCGTGTTTCTCAGCAATGGCTGAACCGATCTTATCCAAACCAATTTTAAATGAAAGAACTATTAAACAGTAAGAACGCTATTAATTTGTTTTTGATTCTGATGTTTAGTTTCCATGATATGAATGTTTGAATGTGTAAAAATGGCGTTTTTTGAGGTTTTTTTGAATTATCTGCCGAAATTGACAGCAATGATTAACAATATATGGGGCAATGGGAAATGATAAAAATCTTTCGTCCGCATTTAATGTTAAATATCTCTTTTGATAATAGTCCGATTTCAACAAGCTATACCTTGTTCGAAAGGTATTCGTACAAGCTGCCTAAATATATATACATATATATATATATATATATATATATATATATATATATATATATATATATATATATATATATATATATATATATATATATATATATATATATATATATATATATATATATATATATATATATATATATATATATATATATATATATATATATATATATATATATATATATATATATATATATATATATATATATATATATATATATATATATATATATATATATATATATATATATATATATATATATATATATATATATATATATATATATATATATATATATATATATATATATATTTAGGCAGCTTATACGAATACCTTTCGAACAAGGTATAGCTTGTTGAAATCGGACTATTATCAAAAGAGATATTTAACATTAAATGCGGACGAAAGATTTTTATCATTTCCCATTGCCAGAAATATGACCAAAAACATGTAATCCATTATTAACGCCGAAACGGCTTATTTTAGGTCGATAGTATCTTCGGAGAATATAATGGAGGCAATATGCCCTTTCTTTTGGTATTGTGCTTTTGCTGAAAAATCCCCCTATGAGTGAGATATTTTCACAAATTTTCTTGGAAGTGATTATATCGAAATGATGCCTTCAGCAAATTTGTAGCTCTTACTTTTGAGAATAACTTTACTGAAGACTTCAAATATCTATTTTGAATACGTTAGAAGTTATGGCTTGTTGTTTGTGGATTACTCTTTGTCGCCTATTTATTGTTCAATATAGTAATAATCCATTGAAATAAGCCAAACACTATTACGATAAAACGAATTTTGTATTTCATTTTTCTATTTACAACCGCTAGAAATAATCACCGAACACTTCCAAGTTGTCTGGAAGGAACTTGATAACTTATCAGTGCAAAAATGTTCATTTGTACGAACCTTCTGACTGCAATTTTTCTAACTTATAACCATCGGATCGACCTGAAACATATCGCAAAATGAGAGCGAAGTAAATAACTCCAAGCAAAGGTATAGCCAAGAGAAGGTTTTTAGGTTTAACACCATATAACTCACCCCCCTCCCCCCCCCCAAACAAAAAAAATAGATTTAAGTTGAAAATTTATTGATGCTGACTAATTTAATTCAATATTACAATAACAATTATCTGATCCGTACATTGATAACCTGTTGTTGTAAACATCATGAGGACTTTTGATAAATTGTCGGAATGGGGTCCTGATATGTAACTGATTTATTGGTCTTGATTTCACAGTTGTCTAATAGCATCAATATCAAATTCCTGCCTGAAAACATTCCAATAGAAAATTCCAGAGTTCTGTAATCAATCATAATCCTCAGATTTCTTTTCAAATTGAGCTCGCTTTTGTAGAGATGTACTGTAATAAGGGTCTTTATATAATAGAAAGCGAAGTTAAAATTGATTTAATGTCTATGAAACATAGAACTGCTCACCAAAAAAATGCATAACTTTCAACATTTGCTAAAAATGTTTTCCCTTTCTCATTCACTCTAAAATTCGTCAATCTAATCCCGACCGGGAGGGCCGAGTGTCATATGCCAATCGATTCAGTTCGTCGAGATCGGAAAATGTCTGTGTGTATGTATGTGTGTGTATGTGGAAAAAAATATGACCTCTGTTAATCAGAGATGGCTGGACCGATTTGCACAAAGTTAGTCTCAAATGAAAGGTACAACCTTCCCATCGGCTGCAATTGAATTTTTTATTGATTGGACTTCCGGTTCCGGAGTTACGAGTTGAAGAGTACAATCACACTGCAAATTCCCATATAAACTGAAATGAAAAATTTTCAAAATCAAATTTGTATTTTTGATGCCAAATGACTTTATAATGCATGAAACATTGATATTTGATGTAAACTCGAAAAAAATAATATTTGATAAAAATTGACTTTTTTGGACTTTGGTACATTTTTGCCTTTCTCATATAGAAAGGTTATGCAATCACTCTAAAAATCGTCAATCATATCGGGCCGGAGGGAGTATGCAGTGAGGGGTTGCTACTTCAAAATTAAAACTAGTTTAAAATTGAAAATTTTCGGCAGGACCTCCCGGATCTTACTATGTGATACTGAAACATCGCTTGAAACCAGCGGCGGTCAAGCGATGTTTCAGTATCGACCCATAGTATCTCAAGATCGTGGCTGTCGATCCATTGTACGTTTGTGCAAATCATAGTCTGGACAAATGTGAAAAGCACAATTGCACCATTAGGTGGATTAAAACAGGTTTTTATTTTGGGAATGCGTCGAGTTGAGACGAAAACGTAATATGATTAATAACGAGGATAACACTTTCCGAATGTAGAGAGAAATTTATGAAAAATGACAATTTCCATTCGACTCTAGCAGGTCATGATCGATTTTGATGAGAATTTGATTTTTGTTGTATGACCAATTATATGAATAGGTCAAATGTTCAAAAACAGTAATTTAAGGTCAAGATAGTATCATTTTGAAACCGCCAATTTCGGAGGTTTAGTATCTTCGATGAGTTTTACAAACGTTAAACAGCGCATCATTTCAAAAAAAAATTTTGACGGTATATCGTCCTAGAAGTATTTATGGTGAATTTTCTCAGGTTAATATTCATGACTACAATAAAGTCTCAACAAATTCGCTAAAGAGACGAACTCAGTTACTATTTTCTGAAAAATTAATTCTGCATAATTTTAAAACTTCAAAAATTACGGTTTCGGAATTATGCCGTTTCGACAGTAAGATCGATTTTCACCAAACCCCCACCAATTGTAAATTGGTATTGTAAAAAAACGTAAGGGCGATACTTCAATGCTGATACCCAGTTAAACTCATTCCGGAACCGGTTCGGATTTCTAAATGGAGTCATTATGGATTCCAAATCAAATGCAACAACCGATTCCGACTCAGAATCGGTTGTTGCATTTGATTTGGAATCCATAATGACTCCATTCAGGACTCCGAATCAAATTCCGAATGGTTTGACCGGGTAGGTGGGACCGAAAAACAATCGCCAAAGGGGCTACATACTATATATATATATACTATCATTTTGTCAATTTCAACAGCAAACACAAATTTCAATTTAATAATTTCAAATACTTCATGAAGTTTTGGGTTTCGATCACTGAATCATGCAATCTAGGATGTAAAAAACACAACAGTTCTTAGATAGGAAATAAAACCAAGTCTAGAAATATTCACTGTAGATTTTCTTTGAACGGTGTCATTGCTAGTATCGCTTTTTTTTCAAGAAAAAAAGCATTGATTTCTTAGTTCTCAGTCGCGTTGGAAATTTGAGTAAAGTATAAACTTCAGATCGATTAAAAAAAAAATTCGATTTTTTTGGCTCAGTACAATATACATAATCCCTTTAGGAAAATTCAGTTTTCCCACCACAATGTATTGATTGAGGAATTTAGATATTTTATTAACAGAGAATTAGCAATAATTCATTTGTATGTCTATTTTTGGGCCATTTTTGCCTTTCTCATATAAAGAAAGGCTACGCAATCACTGTAAAAATCGACTTTTTAAACGAGGCCCGGAGGGCCGAGTGTCATACACCATTCGATTCAGTTCGTCGAGATCGGCAAATGTCTGTGTGTGTATGTATGTGTGTGTGTATGTGTGTGTGTCATTTAAACTCACACAATTTTCTCAGAGATGGCTGAACCGATTTTCGCAAACTTAGTTTCATCTGAAAGGTATAACGCTCCCATAAGCTGCTATTGATTTTTTAGTTGATCCGACTTCCGGTTCCGGAGTTACGGGTTGAAGAGTGCGGTCACACAGCAAATTCCCATATAAACTGGTACCACCATGATGTTCAAATGATGTAAAACATATTAAAATTGATGTAACATTACTCTAGTTTGCGGGTCTGGATTACTAATGATCAATTAAAGCAGCTTTGACCACATTGGCCACCTATGACGGTTCATGTCGCCCCCGGGGAACCCGCCAGGTTCCTAAGCTAATATCACACCAATTCCCCAACGAATTCTCTACCGATTTTTACAAACTTGATTTCAAATGAAAGATACAGTAATGCCATTGACTGCTGCTGAATTTCATTCGGTTCTGACTCTTGCTTTCGGAGTTACAGGGGTGTTAGTAAGGATACACTGGAATTTCCCATATAAATCGGTACAATCGTAATACCTCAGAGGCTAAAAACTATTGAAATGGTCACCAAATTACTTCTAATCGCAGATCTAGATCACTGATTGCCAATCAAACATTCTTTGAATATATTGTCCACTATCGACGATTCCGGAAGTCTGGAATTCCGGGCATATTCCACAATTAAAGTCACATCGGTTCTTCGGTGATGACTGAGCCGATTTTCTCAAACCAAGTCTCAAATGGAAGGCAAAATATGCAGTTGAGTATTACGTCGCCGCCCCTCCTCCCCCGCCTTGCCCTTACACCTCCCTCCTTCATCACTCCCCTCCCCTTGGACCACCCTCACGCCCGCATTTCCTTCATCCACCCCGTATACCGAAATAAGATGAAGGATTTCTGACGCATCCTCCACTCTCACTCTACTAACCCCCCATTCCCTCCACTTTCAAACCCATTCCACCAACATTTCAAAATATAATCACATGAAGATAACATTGAACTCATGCTGATTAAGCTAATTAAATATTATTCTTTTGCCTTTCTCATATAGAAAGGTTATGCAATTGCTCCAAAAACCGACTTCCTAACCGAAGCCCGGAGGGCCGAGTCTCATATAACATTCGACTCAGTTCGTCGAGATCGCAAAATATCTGTGTGTATGTATGTGTGTTTGTATGTGCGTATGTATGTGTGCATGTATGTATATATGTATGTATGTATGTGTGTGTATGTGCGGATTTGTTAACAAAATGTCCACATCGGTTTCTCGGAGATGGTTGAACCGATTTTTAGAAACTAAGATTCAAATGAAAGGTATACTATTCTCATAGGTTGCTATTGAATTTCATTTTCAACCGACATCTTGTTCCGGATTACGAGTTGAAGAGTATGGTTACAAAACAAAATTTGTTGATTTGTCCACATCGGTTTCTCGGAATTTTCTGAACCGATTTTGACAAACTTGATTTTAAATGGAAGGTCCATCAGCTGCTGTTGAATTTTGTGTGGATCCGAGTTCTGGTTCCTGAATTACAGGGTGATACGTACGATCACGCAGCAAATCTCGATTCTAACGAATTCTGCGATGAATGTAAAAAGGTAAAATTTTTGCCTTTCTCAATAGAAAGGTATTGCAATTGCTCTGAAAACCGACTTTTTAGCGGAGGCCCGGAGGGCCGAGTGGCATATACCATTCGATTCAGTTCGTCGAGTTCGGCAAATGTCTGAGCGTGTGTATGTATGTGTGTGTATGTGCGTCTGTGTGTGTATGTGACCAAAAATGTCACTCATTTTTCTCAGAGCTGGCTGAACCGATTTTGACAAACTTAGTCTCAAATGAAAGATACAACGTTCCCATAGGCTGCTATTGAATTTCTGATGGATCCGACTTCCGGTCCCGGAATTACAGGGTGGTGAGCACGATCACGCAGAAAATGTCGATTTTAATAAATTCTGCAATGAATGTATAAAGGTGAAAATTTTTCCAAAATATGACCACAACTGCTTTGATTTGTAGTATTAGGTCACTAACATCCATTCAAAGTCTTTTTGGCCACATTGGCCACCATCATCGGTTCTGGAAGCCCCGGCGGAAGTATCCAAATTCAGAATAACAGTCACATCGGTTTCTCGGAGATGGCTAGACCGATTCAACCAAACTTAGTCTCAAATGAAAGGTGTTGCGCCTTCGTAAATGGTTATTTAATTTCATCCCGATCTGACTTCCGGTTCCGGAGTTACAGGTTGTGGCGTGCGATCACATAGCAAATTGCGATTCAAACCGATACTCCGATGAAAGCAAAAAAGGTAAAAATTTCGCTAAAATGTATCTCAAACAACTTAAATTTGCTGTTCTAGGTCACCGACGGCCAACCAAACTTTCGTTGACTACATTGACCACCATAGACGGTTCCGGAAGTGCCCGGGAAAAGCGGCCATCTTTCAAAATTGACGTACTCACATCAGTTTCCCCGAAATGGTTGGGCCGATTTTCACAAACACTGTCCCAAATGATAGCTATAGTATCCCCACAGATGTCTATAAAATTTCGTACGGATCGCTTGGATGCGTCCGGAAATATAGACTAATCCATCCGGTCACATATGAAATTCCCATATAAGCCGGAACTAAATTTTTTTTCAAAGGGGGACCCCATGAAATTTCAGAAATCAAATTCGTTTTTGATGCCAAACATCTTTAAAATGCATGAAACGTCGAGATTTTATGTTACCTCGAAATTTTTTTTTATGAGAATCGACTTTTTGGGACTGCCGATTTCGCACCTTTTTTCAATTTAATATTAATGTAGCTGTTTTTTCTTTTACAAAATTTTAGAACTCGAATAGTGATTTTTTCTTGTATATTTGTCATGTCATGTATAATAATAAAATGTAATATATTCATTTGAAAGCTTTTAATGAATATAAACAACGCAACCATTCACGTGTTCATGATTGAGAAAGGCACAATTGCACCGCTAGGAGGATAAAAACAGGTTTTTCGCTTTCCGATTGATTTGGTTTGAGATTTCTAGCACTGATGTTGTCCTATGCTGATTTGAGCGATTTTCTGAGTCCTGCCACTATCCCATGTAGTATGTGTTATCGAAAACCTATTTTAATCCACCTAGAGGTGCAGTTGCGCCTTTCTCATTTCTCCAAACTATGATTTAATAGCTGATTCGTACAATATAACATTATGGAAATGTCTTTCATTCTTATTACACTTGGTAAGCATATATAAGAGCACCTTTTTGCATTCATCGCGGTATCGGTTTGAATCGGAGTTTTCTATGTGATCGCACTCCACAACCCGTAACTCCGGAGCTGGAAGTCGGATAGAGATGGAATTTAATATCTGTTTCCGGGGACCTTTCATTTGAGACTAAGTTGATCAAATCGGTCTAGCCATTTTAGAGAAACCAATATAACCGTTATTCTGAATTTGGATGCTTCCGGATCCGTCGATGGTGGCCAGTGTGGCCAAAGAGACTTTGAATGATTGTTGGTGACCTAGATCTACAAATTCAACAGTTGTGTTTACATTTTGGGAAAATTTTCACCTTTTTACATTCATCGCAGAATTCGTTAGAATCGGGATTTGCTGCGTGATCGTACGTAATTCAGGAACCAGAACTCGGATCCACACAAAATTCAACAGCAACTGATGGACCTTTCATTTAAAATCAAGTTTGTCAAAATCGGTTCAGAAAATTCCGAGAAACCGATGTGGACAAATCAACAAATTTTGTTTTGTGACCATACTCTTCAACTCGTAATCCGAAACAAGATGTCGGTTGAAAATGAAATTCAATAGCAACCTATGGGAATATTATACCTTTCATTTGAATCTTAGTTTCTAAAAATCGGTTCAGCCATCTCCGAGAAACCGATGTGGCCATTTTGTTAACAAATCCGCACATACACACACATACATACACACATACATACACACAGACATTTTGCGATCTCGGCGAACTGAGTCGAATGTTGTACGAGACTCGGCCCTCCGGGCCTCGGTTAGAAAGTCGGTTTTTGGAGCAATAACCTTTCTATATGAGAAATATAGAATATGGCAAAAGAATAATATTTAATTAGCTTAATCAGCATGAGTTCAATGTTATCTTCATGTGATTATATTTTGAAATGTTGGTGGAATGGGTTTGAAAGTGGAGGAAATGGGAGGTTAGTAGAGTGGGAGTGGAGGATGCGTCGGAAATCCTTCATCTTATTTCGGTATACGGGGTGGATGAAGGAAATGCGGGCGTGAGTGTGGTCCAAGGGCAGGGGAGTGATAAGGGAGGGAGGTGTAAGGGTAAGGCGGGGGGGGGAGGGGCGGCGACGCAATGCTCAACTGCATATTTTGCCTTCCTTTTGAGACTTGGTTTGAGAAAATCGGTTCAGTCATCACCGAAGAACCGATGTAACTTTAATTGTGGAATATGCCCGGAATTCCGGAATCGTCGATAGTGGACAATATATTCAAAGAATGTTTGATTGGCAATCAGTGATCCAGATCCGCGATTAGAAATAATTTGGTGACCATTTCATGGGTTTTTAGCCTCTGAGGTATTACGATTGTACCGATTTATATGGGAAATTCCAGTGTAACTCCGGAAGCAAGAGTCAGAACCGAATGAAATTCAGCAGCAGTCAACGGTATTACTGTATCTTTCATTTGAAATCAATTTTGTAAAAATCGGTAGAGAATTCGTTGGGGAATTGGTGTGATATTAGCTTTGGAATATGGCGGGTTCCCCGGGGGCGTCATGAACCGTCATAGGTGGCCAATGTGGTCAAAACTGCTTTAATTGATCATTAGTGATCCACAACCGCAAACTAGAGTAATGTTACATCTATTTTAATATGTTTTACATGACATTTCGTTTGTTTATTTCGTTTGTTTGGAGCAGGGAAAAGCCCGTTCAAGCAGAACATAACAAATTCTCTCTTGAATAGGCATAAAACCTCCTCATCTTTTCGCATCAACAGATTACATCAAATCCTAATGATACACATAACATCATATTCAACTTAAACTAACAGATATTCTACAGGTAACATACGCTAACAAAACAAACATGGTATACTCTTATACTATGAACTAGATAGGATTCGTTTAAATTTACGGTTAAGTACAGAACGGGAGAGGTGAAAATCGAAAACATCACTACATTGATTAAATATGCGACAGAAGCTGGAAATGGGTTCATTATAACCATAGTTAGTCCGTGAAACAGGTAAATGAAAGAAATTATGGGTTCGCAAATTTCGGCTTCTGGTGTTGAAGTTTAGAGTCCGAAGAAGCTCTGGACAATCAATATTGGCTTTCATTAGATCAGAAGCAAATGAAGCTTTAGCGACATTTCGGCGAACACTTAGTGTATCAAGCTGTATTAAATTGCATCTGCTGTTGTAGTTCGGCAAACTTTCTGGATCATTCCATGGGAGATGACGAAGGGCAAAGCGTACAAACTTGTGTTGGATTGCTTCAATTTTCTGTACACCATTCTGGTAAAATGGTGACCAAACAACTGATGCATACTCAAGGGTGGAGCGGACAAGCGCACAGTAAACCGATTTCAAGCACTGTATATTTTTAAAGGATTTTGTGACACGAAATACGAAACCTAAAACTTTGGAAGCTTTCGCGGTGATGTATGCGATATGTTCTTTGAACGATAGCTTTTAATCCAGCATAACCCCAAGATCCTTCACCACAGTTTCTCTTTTTAAAACTATCCCAGATAAATTATAATCATACGATAGAAGTGAACGTTTCCTTGAGAAAGATATTACCGAACATTTCGAGGCGTTAAGGATCATTCGGTTTGCTATACACCAGGTAGCAAAATTATCAAGCTGTGATTGGAGAAATTCCTGATCAGTTCTACTTTTGATGATGTGGAATAATTTGAAGTCGTCGGCATAAGAAAGTTTAGGCACCTCAATACTATTGTGAACATCGTTCAGATAAAGAAGGAAAATAAAAGGTCCGAGATGACTCCCTTGTGGAACATCATTTGAACATCATGGTGGTACCAGTTTATATGGGAATTTGCTGTGTGACCGCACTCTTAAACCCGTAACTCCGGAACCGGAAGTCGGATCAACTAAAAAATCAATAGCAGCTTATGGGAGCGTTATACCTTTCAGATGAAACTAAGTTTGCGAAAATAGGTTCAGCCATCTCTGAGAAAATTGTGTGAGTTTAAATGACACACACATACACACACACAGACATTTGCCGATCTCGACGAACTGAATCGAATGGTGTATGAAACTCGGCCCTCCGGGCCTCGGTTAGAAAGTCGATTTTTACAGTGACTGCATAGCCTTTCTTTATATGAGAAAGGCAAAACATCGCGAAGCATCAAGTTCTAAATGTTCTCAAACGATATAATATCCGAAGAGACTGATAAGAGTTATAACAAATGTCTCGTCACACTGTTAGGTGGATTAAAAGCGTTTTTATTCAAAAATTTTTGCTTCATGGATATGAACTTTTTAATACTATTTTAAGAGCTTAAAATAGCGATTTTTTACTAAAAACGTTCTCGAATGCAGGAAAAAATTAATATTTATTCAACTAATCGTTAAGGTACGAGGAATACTCATATACTAATGGATTTTTTTGAATTTTGGGATTTTAGATGATCTATTGGTCTTCAATCGTGATCACCGCAAACCTCTTAAATAAAAAAGGGTTTCGGGGAAAAAGCCATAACTCCGCCAATTATCAATTTATTTTCATAAACTTATGCTTGTTTATTTCACTGAAAAATGTATTACCAAAATATTATAAGTTTGATGTAATGAAATCATTGCTTTATTCCTTTACTTAAATTCAAACTTTCTTGACATTCCTTTCATTTGAATTTTACATAATTATTTATTTATTTTTATGTATAACATTTGTCTTAAAACTATCTTCATGCATGCTATTTCGTATTATTTCTATACAAGGAAAATATTTTTGGTTCATCTTCTGAATTAGAATACCTTTTCGTCTCTACTTTGCCACCAGGAATAAGCACAAAACTGTGGAATTTTTGAGTTTCAGATATTTTTCTCCTCGTATTATAAGAAACCGACCTCTTTTATGGATTCCTGCCATAAAAGAAGTCGGTTTCTTATAATAGGCACCGTACAGCATACGGAAGGAATAGTCCGGTAGATAGATGTTGCCGCAAATTTAATGAAACTTCCGAACTCTTTGACTATCATATTACTAAATCTAGTTATAATTAGCAATTATAAACTTTTAACACTATAACAATAAGTAGTTTACACTTAATCTGTACGGTATCTGCCGAAGATCGAATAAACAAATAAATATTGTTTTGGCGTTAATATACAGGTCTTCGAGTTCTTCTGACATTTTGTTGTACTGTTCAGTGAATATGTAGCAGAAAATTGATTTTGTGATATTTTTATCAGTTTGTTCAACTGCCCAGTTATATAACTCTCGGGGAGTTGTTATGGTATTTCCATAGTCGCGAGCAGGACTGGCTCTTTTTGCCATTCGCTTGAGAGTGCCACTAATAGCATCACAGGGTCCTTTTCCATGGGATGCTGGAACAAAATGCCATCCTGCGCTTGACTCATACTTTGACTGGAATCTACACAAGCTTGCGAAGTTTTGCTTATTTTTGTATTGTGCTGCTGCTTCATCAGACATAAAATAAATTTTAGAAAAGTTTGTCAATTGTTTCATAAAATTTATCAGTTTTGAGAGGAACAAATGAACTGCAGTTTTCAAGTTTTCCAGTCTTCCGATTTTCCAATCTCCCAGTCTTCAGTCAAGTTTGTTATAAATACATACCAAATTCGTTACTGATACTTTTTGCATGTATCATGCAACTAGCAGCTGGGAAAATGGATCCTGAGATGATTATGACTTTCATTGGTTTAGTTTTCGATAAAAATACACTGAAAAAAAATTCAATTCGGACGAGGAAAAGTTTTTCCCAAATAACTTTTTTTTCTTGAAAGTGCCCAACTTGAATTTTTGACGGTAGGTAGGGAACATAATTACCTATCTTGGAACAAAATTTCATTCAAATCAAAAATGGTTTTTTTTTGTAAATCGACTTTAAATTTTTAAAATCGATTTTTTTCAGTGTAGGAGTCAATGAAGATTTTTTCAATATTTTTATTCGAAAATGTGACTAATTTTGTGAAAATCACTCCTACAACATTTTTTTGTAGGACTTTTTCATTTTTAGACTAGAGGCATTTGAAAAAAATTGGTAAAAAAATTTGGCCCTTTTCAAAAGACAGGCTAGATCATTTTTGGAAAAACCGTAGATACAGAACACTGTTCTGTATCTACTGGAAAAACAATGTATGCAAAGTGGCTTTTTGTGACAAAGTCTTCATGTACAGAAAGTTTCATAAAAATCTGAGAGGGTGCTGCCAACATTTCGACACAGATCTTTCATTAGGGGCCATGCATAAATGACGTAGCATTTTGGGGGGTAGGGAGGGTATACCAAATTTGTGACGAAGTGTGACGAGGGGGAGAGTAGGGTCAGAAGTTGTGCGACGTAGCATTAAGTTTAAAACCCATTGTTTAGAGAAAACAATTTAATGATCATCCATTCCCAAGAGAAATAAATTTAAATTCAAACAAGTTACTTTTGATGCGGTTTTTCATGAGGTAAATTTTACGATTCGCGGAATTGCAAGTTCGCGAAAATACAAAAAGATTTTGTATGCGGATTTAACTTGCTACATTAGTTAGCTAATGTTGCTAATTAGTAGACTTAGTTTGAAAGCTGAATTAAATTTTCACTTCGGATTCAACCAAACAAAATTTAGTAATTTAGATGAACGTATGCTTCTTACAATCATTGGCGGCTGCACGATTGTGAACTGAGAGAATTTCTCTTCATGCTCCCTTTGACTTATAAAATTCAAAACAAAACTATCAACACTATATTTGTCATGAAATGGGCTTATTTTACACGCAATTTGCTGTTATAATGAAAATGTTGATAAAAGTCGTCAAACATTTTGAAAGGACATGTAGGTATTTAAAATAATTGAAAAACATATGTAATTTTTTTCATCTCCCGGGCGCTTTGCATGGGATGAGGGGGAGGGGGTAGGTAAATGCTACGTTATTTACGAGGGGGAGGTTAGAATTTTGTGACCAAATGCTACGTGGGGGGAGGGAGGGGTCAAAAATCGCCGAAAAAAAGCTACGTCATTTGTGTACGGCCCCTTAGGGCCTAAGTCGCAATGTACTCAAATGGAGAAAAATCAGTTTCAATATTCGGCGAAGGTTTTCTAAATGTAGTTTTTATTGTAGGTATAAATTACTTTATGACCGTGTTTTTCCGGAAGCATTTTTCGTTAAACCTTATGACAATATAACAAAGAATTTAATTCCTATGTGCTTTTAGTGGGTAGAAACTAAAAAAATGCTTACGCCCAATTTGCATCCCAGTCGTGATTTCGCCCTTCAGCAACCACCATTTGCTGAAGGGCTAAACCGTGTACATAATTTTCAGAAGGGCGCGGTAAATGGGCTAAACTGACTCTGTCTTGCTGTGTAGGGCTGGGTAAATAGGCGAGCTTGACAGTATTCCTTTTAATAGGGCTCAGCAAATGGGCGCATATAAACCCAATGTAAAAGAAAGGGCGCGTGAATCTTTTCTTCAAATTTCATGAAAATATCGAAATATTCGAATGTTTATGTGCAACAACTATCGAGTAGACATGATCATAGTAGATATTGCTTATCATTTATATAACAGAATCGCCGTTTATTCTTTTATTTGTGAATAATAACCGTACGCCCGCTTCTGTCTAAAAATGTAAGTTTGGCCTTTATATTCCATATGAGAAGAAGGGCCTAAGTCGAAATCTCGAAGAAAATGCATGTTTCGCCGTTTTGTTTTCTTTAATTATACATCGAACTAAAAACCATTTTAGCTAATTTTCACCTCAATCTTGTAGTATTTTTGTTGCATAATGTCGTAATAGCGAAAACGCAGTTTGTTTACATTTGCGATTTAAGCCCTAATGAAAAATCTATGTCGATTTGTTCGAATAGGCGCGAAATTCGTCCATTGCAACTAAATCAATCGAACATAGGTATGTAAAATTCTGTGGAAGAATCACGTAAAAACTAAGTGTCGTATGTTTGTTGTGATAACACAGAAAAAAAGATTCGCTTGTTGCCTTTCTCATATATAAAAATTATGTCATCACTTTCAAAATCGTCCACCTAACACTGGCCCGGAAGGCGGAGTGTCATATACCACTCGATACACTTCGTCGAGATCGAAAATTGTCTGCGTGTGTGCATATGTATGTGTGGTACTCCGAAGTGAAGAAAACTATTGAGCGGCGTTGAAAGCATCTTCGCACCGTCCGGCGTCTAGACATATCCGATTCAGCCAGGTCAATAGCACTCAGACAATTCCAGGAATTAAGAGCAGCAGTACGAATGATTAAGTCATCGAAATATAAGTCATGGGAAGATTTTCTGACTAAGAATTCGTCGAGTAGTACGACGACCAAACTGTAGCTACATTGAATACTGATAACTGACAGGTAAGCACAGTAGTACTCAAGGGAACGGATTACTTCACTGACGTAGAAGAAGTAGCGGAAGAACTAGCAAAACACTACAGTGAAAGATTGGCAACTTCCTTTTAAGCGAAGGCACAAGCCAAATAGCAGCGCGCAAATGAGTCGCCCGACAACGGAGATGTGTATAATGGGGTGTACCCCATATGGCATAATGGACGTTTGGCATAATGGGTTTGGCATAATGCTTATTGAGAGGTAGGGACATTTGGTATAATGGACGTTTGGCATAATGAACATTTGGCATAATACCTATTGGGGGTTAAGGGACATTTGGCATAACGGACGCTTGGCATAATGGACATTTGGCATAATACCTATTGGGGGGTAAAGGGACATTTGGCATAATGGACATTTGGCATAATACTTATTGGGGAGCAGGGCTTGGATTGTGAAGCTTCAAATGAACGAATATAGCGATTTCCCCCTTGCACGAGAGCACTCATTCTCATGCGTAAATGAGAACCTATGCCTGACGCAAACAGCTAAACGTGAGAAAGCTGAGTACTTGAATGAACTTACCCTCCCGGCGAGAGGAAACCCATGCCTTCCCCAAAACAGATGCATGACGAAATAAACATTCTCAAAACTGAAAAGTTGCGTCTCTCTTGCATCGAATCTGCGCTGTCCGATGACACTCTTCATGAATACACTTGCACGTTGAACTGGTATACGACGAATGCTTCATTATCGTTAGTTTATAATGAGAATGAGGCATACTGCTTCACGCCTTACTACACGGGATGAAGCAAACATTTTTTTACCACTTTGACTGGTGAAAATACGGGAATGAAAAGCGTTCGTCTTATCATTTATCATTTACGTACAAGAGCAGAATTTTGGCGCATCCGGGCGATACACGAAGCGGTAGAAGCATTGGACCTTCGGCATTGGTGGCATTACCCGCGCATAGACAAACCGTTTACGAACTCAGATGCCACATTTACACCTGCCTCCCCGCTGAGTGCAAAGGCCATCGTGCGCTCGCCATCACGCTTTCGATCCGAAATCTTGCATAGGGCATTTGTAGAAAATTTAATGAATAAAGGAACCTGGTGCCGGTGCCATTAAGAACGTGGGGGTGGTTGAGTCCCTCTCGATTTCTCAGAAAATGGTAAGATTTTTTGACTGTCGTAGATATTCGTGGAAGCGCTATTCTGAAACATTAATTATTACATTCTACAGTTTTTTAGTAAGGAGATACGTGTTTCATTTTTTTTGCTATGCTCAAAACAAAAATAAATGGCAAAATCGTGATTAAAGTAGCAAATAAAAGTGAAAAATTTACAAGTGTTATGGAAAGCTCAAGGTTCCTATTTTATGAAATGATTTTTATTTTGGGTGAAAACGCAGATATTTTCAAAACGCTTACCACTTTTATGCTAAATGAGCGTACGAAGGTTCAACGGCTCGCATCGGCGCACTCGATTGCACGCCACAGCAAAGATAATGCACAATGCCCAAATCGGCAGCAACTTTTTAACACATTCTTTTTGCTTCTTAAGGAGTTTCTCCAATAAAGATATATAAGTCAACATGATTCCATTACAAAAAAAAATTAAAAATGATGGTCTGAATTGCCTCCTAGGGAGGTCCGAATTAATCCTACATCGTAAAAGGATGGAAAAACGTACAGTTTTGCAAATCGTCGCCTAGCGCTGCCTTGGAGTGGTACAAATCAATTTTTATGGCTCCGAAATGTAGCTGAGGTTTCAAACTAACAGTTAGAACCTTTGACCGATAAACACATCTATCCACCTAAAAGGACGATTTGATTAGGTAAGTCCGAATAGCCCCGGGTTCCCCTACGGCTCGGCGAGATTTTTTTCATATAATGAGTTTATATTATTTAGAGAAAATATGTAATGCGTTATATGAATTACCAAATCAATGAAAACCCAATTTTATCAAACCCCAATTTGCTCCCGACTTTGTCAGCCTAATGAAAAGGCGTTTGATGGACTTTAGCAGCCGAACCAAGTCAAATCCGAGTAAATCCTTTCGAGCACTTTTTTTATCATAAATATACAAAATATGTAAAAACAAAAACATTTTTTTAAAATTTTGCGCAGGGAAACTCCCTTTAGGAAATTCCTACTAAATAATAAGAAAGGATAATGAGACCATGTTTAGGGACTAAAGAAAAAATATTTTAACAGCTTTGGGCTATTAAAAAGAAAGAAAAAAATATGTACCGATTTTGTCAATTTCCTTATAACGTACACCAGGGGGCTGATAAAAACGAGTCACTGTAAACATTCATTGTGTAACATAATCTGTTCTAGCATTTGAACCAGATGCACAGAAAAAATATGTAAAATATAACTAAAATTATGCTTTATATCCACGAAAAAACAAATTCATAGGATTCTTTTCAAAATTTTTTTATTTAAATGATTTTAAATTTGAATAAATGAATTATTTTGTACGTTGAGAGAGTTCGTGAATACAAAGAGCTTGAGAATCTAGAAAGGTTTTAATGACTATACGATTCAATCCTAGATAGTTGAATTGTCGATTGAAATTACACTGTCAGATAAATGGTAAACAAACGTTAGAGATGGCGAGTCTTTGTACCATAGGGATTCAGCTTTCTAGATTTGGTGGGCGGAGAGATTGAGTTATGTTAGAGAAGTTTCAGTTTTGATTTGTTTTCCAAAAGTTGCGAAGCTAATCTATAAAGATTCTTGGTAGTAAAGCCAAAAGTAAATAGTTTGACATACATTTTAGTCTTCATGGAACATGCATCAATCGGTTTTTTGTTAAATTTGGGAAAATCTAACTCAATTTTTAAAATCTGGCATGATGAAAGGTTTGTCATTTTAAGCATAAGCATAAGAGATCACCCGTAGTTGCTACTCCGTTATTGGCCAGAACCAAATTTGGTTGCAAAATGTTCATTGGAACAACATGCTTGGGAATAACATGATGAGGCATATTGTACAATCTATATTGATCCCTGCATGCTGATCAATACCGACGCCGGCCACGTCCTTAATGAAGGTTTGTCATTTTGTCTAGAAATTGCAAACAAGGGGCCATACACTAATTACGTAAGGGAATATGGGGGGAGGGGGAGTTTCAAAATATCTTACGAATTCTTATCTAAGGGGGAGGGAGGGTTTGTCCTTTCTTACGTAATATCATAAAACAAGTATGAAAAATGAAATCAATAAGAAAAATATTATTTTCATAAGAAAAGGGTACTATTTCTTATTTCTGCCATGAACATGTATATTACACAAAACGAGCATATATTGTACTTCATGGTCAAGGAAGGGCGGACCTCTAATTAAAGTATTTTCCGGCAGGATATGATTCCTAAATTAGTTATGGAATTTTGTTTTGTGAGGAGCAACTTAATTGTCGATGGTGTTGGAGCAGTTACAACAATTTCTTGACCCTTGATGATATATTATTCTTTTCAGGAACTGGAGTCACAATATGCCTTACAAGTTAGGAAGTGTTGATACCGTGTTACTAGGCCAACATCCTTTTTTCAAATTTTCGCTTCCGCAAGGTATCCGGAAAATGTACTGTCATGCGATTGTCAAAGATCTTGTAGACAGAACATTTCCAGAGTGTGAACTGCATTTGACTTCAAGAAAATTCGTAGATGGCTATGTCGGAGCTACGCGTACGATAAGCGTCACAGTTGGAACTCAGAATTAATTCTTACCAGAAAAGGTTTTACATCACAAGGAACTATTTCCAAATATAGCGAAAAAGACCATGTGGACCAAATCGGAGTTTCTGAATATCTCCCAGCAGTTATTCTGAAATTTCTACTTAGCAAAATTAAGATGCTAATAAAATGGCATCCCTGAGTGCAACCGGAACGGAAACAATCAAATCTCCAGCAGAGTGCTTTGATTTATTATCTCAAATAGTTTTGTTGCGAACTTTATAACTGGTATACGCTTCCCTTTTTTGTCCCATCTGAAACACGTTTAGAACTGTGTTTCCAATATACAAAGAGTATTGAGCCCATACAATTAAATTCGTTGAATTGGGGAAAACAACTTCGAGTAAAGTAACGAGGTAAGGACAAGTTCTGGAGCTGTTCAGTTCTAGATTCATAATTTTGACTAAAAATTCTAAAACTAAAACTTACTCTTCACAGTAGCAGTTTGAGAGGGTGTTCTTTTCAGTTTAAAATTCATGCCACGTCATGTCTTACTGGACTCAAAAAAGAATTACCAAATTCATCCAGCCTGAGTATCTGTGCTTCTCTATGTATGTATTTGAAAATACAGTCCCAAGGGCATTTTCAGGAGTGTTTCAGTTCTAGATTCATAATCTTGACAAATTGAAAATTTTAAAACTAGAACTTTCTTCTCCCAGCAGCAGTTTTTGCAGGTGTTCTAGTTAGTTTGAAATTCGTGTCTCGCTATGTCCTAAGCGTTCCAGTAGGATTCAAATTTGTTTTTCCTCAGTCCATCGGGTCTACGTATCTGTGCTTAATACTCTGTATGTACTTAAAACACAATTTAAACGTGTTTTAAAATCAACAACAAATAGAACGGCGTCGCACAGCAGTTTTTAAATTTTAAAACAAAGCTGTTCGAAATTATAAAACAAAGCGCTCTTCTGGGGATGTGATTGTTTCAGTTTCAGTTCTACAATGAAACTCGTAACTAATTTAAAACGCTGCTGAACATGCTCTACACCCCTAGAAAAAATCATGTAAATATGCGTCTCCTGATTCTGACATATACGAGCATCAAAAATGACTCACTATTAAGTTTGATTTTAATTTTACACGACGTTGAATCTCGTAAATCACGTAATTTTACTCCACATATAGCGTTTGTTCTGAATGGCAGTAAATGTAATTTTATGTCATTGTGAATGTAATGTATATGTTTAATGTAAAATTAAACGGAGCACGGTTATATTTCGTGAGTTACGGTTTGTTAAATTCTGTCTTGCTTGCTATTACGTCAACGATAAAATTCATATTTTTTTGGTGTGTAAGTTCATTGTTTCAGTTTCAAACTGGATCCAGTTTAATTCTAAAATTGTCAAAGTTTCAGTTTTGCACTGTAATAACACTGAAAGGTGTCGGACCATTAGGCCGAAAGCCGTTAGGCCGAATGCTGCAAGACCGAACGCCTTTAGGCTGAATGGTTTATTAAGCCGAATGTCATTAGGCCGAATAGGTCATTTGGCCGAATGCCATTCGAGGATCCGCCGGACGAGGTAGCCGTCGACCCGCCGTCGGAAGCGGCGGCCTCTCGCAAGCAAACCTGTGATCCACTCGTTTGCCCGGATTACTCAAACATAGTTGTCGGACAGCACTTGACATGAAGCGATGTGGCGTAGTCACATTAGGGGTCGCTGTTGTTTATTTATTCCATTACAGCGGCAAATATGCAATGAGAAATGTGTCGTAAATATTCCAAACATTATTATTAGTTAAAAAAATCGTAAAAAGATCTTTAAAAATCACCTTTCATGGAATGTTTCCAGTTCGGTATAATGACCCAATTCGGCCTAATGAATAGTTCGGCCAAATGGCTTTGGGGCCATTCATAAATTACGTAGCTAGATCGTTACGTAACATGTTTCCACCGAAGAAAAAAAATTTTTTTGGAAATTTGTTGCATCATGTGGGAAGGGGGATGGAGAAATTTGTGACAATTTGTTACATGGGGGGAGTCATTTCTGGGCAATTTTTGCATTACGTAATTTATGAATGGTACCTTTCGGCCTAGTGACCACTTCAGCCTAATGACATTCGGCCGAACGACTTTCGGCCTACCGGCTTTCGGCCTAATGATCCAGCACCCACTGAAATTTATTAAATAATTTTGGTTATTAATCGAACAAGATATATCTAAAGATTGCATACCAAAGCTTATTAGTTAAAGTGGAAAATTCGGGGTTTGATAGATTAAAATACATTGGCGAATTGCACGCTCTTGAAAAAAAGTTACATTTTTAATATAACCGTCAACCGTCCGATTGGTTCAATAGATATTGCTCCGTTATAATGTACACCATGAAACAATTTTGTTTTTAAAACGCTCTCGGAGATCCACGGCCACTTACTCAATTTGAAATAGTTTGCAATGAAAATTAATGAACATATTGCATAAATATTGCGTTAAAATATGTAAATTGACTGAACATCCTAGCACTATGAATCGTCAGAAAAAGCATACTTTAAGTCCTATCTCATTCCTCCCCCTACTACAACTATAACAATTGAGACTTCATTTGTAATCAGCGACCTAAAATTACCCGATATTACCCAAGTAAAGTTATACATACAGGTTCAAAATCAGGGATAAAATCTCTTGCGAAATGTACCCCTTGCGAATAACAATCTGATGGATGTTTTCTGCTAGACCATCGCAATCTCATGAAAATGGGAGAGAACTGAGCTGTATAGTAGGTCTCTCTTATCGGCAAAAAAATTCTCTGAATGATGTTGCTTCACGGCTCAATAGCGCCTGCGAAGCATTGCACAGCAGATGGCTTCAAAGAAATATATATTCATCATATATACACATTCACGAAGGTGAAAAATAGCCGAGTACAGACTACACACGATGGGTGGTTTTGAGAGCAGTGGTAAGCATGCATACACTCGTGAGTGTTTGAGAGAATGAACTATGCCTGCTTCTATTCAGTGCTTCGATTTCCAAGCCCTGTTGGGGAGTGAATCCAAAATTATCATAATCAACTTTCGTCATATATATGATGATTTATTTTGTTATCAACAGAATTTTTATTTCATGTTACATGCATCACGCAATCTGTAAGTAGTTAGATGGATCGCAAAAAATGATTAGAGATAGGCACATTTGAACATATTTTTAATAGGTTAAAAGGATCCTTTGAATTACGTGATGTAAATTTAGCAAGGGGAATTTCCGTAATTCGATAACTTGAATAATGAATATCATGTAAACTGTACAGTAATACAAAAGAATACAGAAGTATAATTACGTTCTTTGCAAAGAAGGGCGAATCACTATACTTTTCATATACTATTTATTTATTAATATGCACATAAATGTATATATATCGCGCACGAAAGGTTCCTCCACACGCTTCGCACGTGTAGAAACTGAGCAAAGAGTGTGGCGTAGGTTTCGATTGAAAAAATCATAACGCCGAAAATAATCAAATGTTCATTTCAAAATGTTAATGGCGTTAAGAAAAATGTTTTGAGAGAACTTCCAACTTTTCAATATTTTACATTAAATAAGCAGTATGATTATTTTTAATAAACTTCATTCGAAAACTGAGAAAAGTACACATGTCATGTTTTCAACAATTTTTAATATCTACTTCAGTTATTGCAGTATTGGCGATTGAATAAAAAAATTAAAGCAGATTACTACTATTTTTTTTTTTGTAAAACATTTATTGTCCTGATTGTTACAAACTAGTTACATGTCCCATAAAACTTATAATTAGCTATGTTCTTTTCGTTTGCTGGAATACTTGTCATGTACAATAACATTGTAGAGAATGCTTGGAGAATATGCTGGCGAGTATGTCTGGATTGATTTTGGAGAACCGGGTATATCCAGTCCTCCTGATGAAGTTGTGAAAGCCGTCGATCTAGAGCCAGGAAGGCGCTACGTTGAAATGTCCATATGGTCCTGTTTTCGCTGCATTGGAATATGTGATGCTCGATGGTGTCTGTCTGGCCGGGGCACTGGCTGCAGTTGGAGTCCGCTCTCCTGTTCATTCTATGTAGAAGCTCGTTGGTTAATATTTTACGATGCGCCACCGAAAACCACACTGATCGTTGGCGTGAGCTTAATTGCTTCGAGTGTATGTTTTTGAAAATTTTCCTCCAATCGCGTTGTGGATTTTCCCTGATTATTTTGGGCTCTTTCAGCTGTTTCAAAAAGTAGTTGTATATTACACTAGAAGAAGGTGCCCTAGCTATTTCGTCCGTTAGGAATGCTGTCTCTTTGACCACCGTACGGATGTGCTCATATTTTCTTGGAATGCATGAGAGATTTGGAGGGTTTGCGTTGTGCTCTAGAAACCCCCACAAAAAGGGTAGATCTGAACCGATTTTCATCATGCGATTTGTTAATAGGGCCTTGGATTTAATAGGCGGCGAGTGTAGGTTTAATCCTCCTAGACGTTTAGGTAGAATTAATGTTTCGAAAGCAATTCGGGTTAAATTCTTCCCATACCACAGAAACGAGCCGATTCGCGAAATAAATTTCCCGCCGTATTTGTTTGGTAGAGGGATCACTGATGCTGTGTACCATATTTTTGACGTAATGAACGTGTTCAATAAAGTTATTTTCTGTATGATATTAAGATTTCGCGAGTTGTTCATCCACATACCTGTTTGAACGCCTCGTAGAACCGCATTCCAGTTTTGCTCAACAGTGCTTGAGAAATCTTCGGCAAAATGGATTCCGAAGATTTTCACCGATGACTGCATTTGTAACCACTCGCTACGTGGTGTCAAGTTCAAAGTGCCGATCTTTAGGGCGTTAGTTTTCTGCGTGTTGAGTATTGCTCCAGAAACAGTTGTGAAATCGGCAAAGATATTTCGAATTGCAAGTAGCTGAGTTTCACTTCCGACGAACATAGATATGTCATCCGCATATGCGTTAAGTACCGCATGAGGAAAATGTCTTCGCAGTTTATCGAGCAAGGGTTGTATATATATAACAAACAAGATCATTGAAATGGGATCACCTTGACGCACTGACCTTTGAATTTTGATTTCGCTTCCTAGCTTCCCATTGATCAGAACTTTGGAGAAGCTGTTGTTCATGCAGAACATTAAGAGATTTATCAATTCCTGGTTGAAGTTCATTTTTTCCATCGTTCTTGCAAGGAAGCTGTACTCCACTCTATCGAAGGCATGGTCGAAGTCGAAAGCTACTAACATTTCGTTTTCGCGCTGTTGTTTAAGTTCGCAGATGCGGTCCAGTATTCGGGCGGTAGCTTCAAAGATATTTCGCTTACCATTGCAGCATTTTTGGTTTTTGGATAGCACCAGTGGAAGCAGGGGACTCATTCTATTTTTTAATATCCTAGCGAATATTTTATAGTCGGTGTTTAATAGTGAGATCGGTCTGTACGATTTTATACTGTTATCACTTTTCTTCTTTTTTACTAGCACAATAACGCCATCAAAGAATTCCTTGGGAGCTTGGGATGACATAGCTTCATTTATGATGAATGTGAACTCCCGCTGGATCACATGCCATGATTTCAAAAAAAATTCCTTCGGTAGACCATCCACGCCCGGCGATTTACGTGAGCTGCTTGCTTTTATTGCTTGTAATATCTCATTTGGTGAAATTTCATTCAGTATGCGATCGTTGTCTTGATTCTCGTTTGGGATGCGTTTTGCTGGATCGAAGGTGTCGTTTACTGTGGTGTTTGTTGAGGAGTACAGGTTCGCAAAATAGTCCTGCACGCTCTGATGTATTTCATTTGGATCCCTTATTATGGTAGCTTCATTTTGTAGCGTTTTGATCGAAGTTTCAGCTCGTCGGGTCTTTTTATTTGCTACGTGGAATATTGATGTGCTTTCTCCGCCGATGTATGCTTCGTTCCAACACCGCGTTTGCTGCGCATAGTTCCGTTGAAGAAGCAGCATTTTTCCCTTTATGTGGTTAATACTTCGTAGCTGTCGGGGATCGCCATAGTAGCGATCGTAGGATGAGCGAAGCAGAGCGTAATACAGTTCCATTGTGTCACAGAAGGAACGTCTTTTTATCGAAGCTTTCCATTTTAGGAAGGAAATAAGTTTTGGTTTGACAAATTTGATCCACCATTCAATCCATGTACGGAAATTCCTTCGGTTCCTTGTCCAATACACCCATTTGACTTGAAGTTCGTTGATAACTGTTGGATCATTCACTAAATTTGGATGCATACGCCATACACCCCGACCAGGTGGATTCCCAAGTGTGGGAAGCACAGTGCGGATAATGTATGCTTTATGATCCGAGAAAGCCGTTGCTGCAAAATGTGCTGTTCTTATCCACCCGCGTATATTTGGAGTGAGAAGAATTCGGTCTATCCTGGAGGCAGAGTCAGATCTAATAAATGAAAATTCTACATGTTGTCGATGTATAAGCTCCCAGCTGTCGTCAACTCCTGAGGCAGACATGAACCTTTTAAGCATTGGACTGTGTGCATTAGAACCGGTGGCGTCTTTTTGATTCACTACAGAGTTGAAATCACCCCCAATAATTGCAGTGTGTGTCGCATTGTAGAAGTAGTATGGTAGCACATTGTTATAGAAATTCTCCCGAGCGTTTCTATTTTGCGTTCCTGACGGTGCATAAACGTTGATGAATGTAACGTCATTTATCCGTGCGCTAATAATTCTTGAGTCCATGCTTCTATCAATGTTAGTGAGGGGGAAAAAGCTTCGTGCTGCAATCGCTGTTCCTCTTCTATGCTCGTCTACATTGTACTCAATGCTGAAACCTGGTATGTTGAGGCTTGTCGTTGCCACCTCTTGCAGGAAGATAATATCTAGTTCAGCAGACCGGATGAAGGAATTCAGGGCATCGAGTTTTGTCCCGTTTGTCACTGCGTTCATGTTGATTGTAGCAATCTTGTAGCTCATCATATCAGCCATTTCCACCGTATAGAAGGCAGTTCGTTGACATGTTTGCTCGACCAGCTAAAAGTCGTCGCGATGTTGGCAGGAACACGAAGACCAGCGAAACACCTTATGGAGGTGGCAGTAGTAGCGAAAGCTGAGAATGGTGAAATCTTGCTGAGGGTGGCAGTATCATATGTTGCTTCGGCGGGACATATACTGCCCAAAATGCTTACCGAGAAAGCTGAAATCGATGCTGGCATACTCGTTCTATGCAAAATTCCATCACAGCAGGTAGACTCTTGCAGATTGATCAAATGATTGCTCCAAAAGTACGGACAGCTGATGGGCGCCGTTGCAGTGGCGACGTACACTGAGACGGAAAGGAGCAGTGAAGCAAAAGGCGCTGCTTGCACCTTCAGTTTGTTGCTGCAGTGGTGACACGAGTAGCTAATCAAAATTTGCCTGGCGACGAGCACTAGCGTAATCATTTGAGTGTTGTACAAACTGGACGGATGGTTGACGAGTGCAAATGCAGCAACGCAATACTGCATTTATTTATGTTTCGCCGACACGACGAATGGCAGCAATCAGCAGGGTGAGCTGGGAACGGCGAAAACTTGCTGAAGGTGGTAGTATCTAAATTTGCTTCGGCGGGACATATACTGTTCAAAATGCTTACCGAGGAAGCTGAAATCACTGCTGGCATAATCGTTTTATGTGAAGTTCCATCACAGCAGTCGGACAATTCCAGAGACATCGATTGATTGCCCCGACAGGATGGACAGCTGATGGGTGTTGTTGCGGTGGCGATATAAGCTGGGAGCGATAGAAGCAGGAAAGCAAACACATCCAGTTCGTTGCTGCAGTGTTGAGGCGAGTAGCTATTCAAAATTTGTCTGACGACGGGCGCCTGCTTAATCATATCAATGTTGCACAAACTGGGCCGATGGCTGACGAGTATAAATGCTGCAATGCAATATTGCATTTCGCATTTGTTTATATTTTGATGACTCGACGAATAGCGGCAGGGCTCAGCGGCGTCGGGGGGAGCTAGAAACGTTGAAAACGGGGCAGCCAGACGCTCTGCTTGCAGATTCGTTTTGTTGCTACGGTGATGAGACGGATAGTTTGTCAATTCTCCTTCTAGAGGGTAATTGCGAACTACATTGGCGACAGGAGCAGGTAAGAAGATAATACTTTTTTTCTTGCAGTGACGGGCCCAACTATAGGTAACACTGGCGGAAGGATCTTGCAGCGGCGTATTATTGTTGTATTGACGAGAACGGTGCTCGCCGGGTACATCAGCAGCGGCACAAACTGATGAAGATAAAATTTTGCTGAGAGCGGTAGTATCGAGATTTGCTACGGCTGAACATATACTGTTGAAGGTGCTTACCGGAGAAGAAAAAGTTTTCACATTCGTTTTTTTTTCGTTGCTATGATAGGGCTGGTTTAGGTTTGCTTCCCTACTTATTGTTTGTGGCGTGAAGTTGAACGAGTGAGATGTGGCTCTAGTCTTGTGTCAGGCCGGGACGGTCTTTTTTCGTTGTTTCTTTTATTTTCAAGAGGTGATGCCGGTCTTTTTGTGTTCACTGTGCTGGTTTTGTTTTTCTCTGCAATTAAATCGTTGCTTTCGTCTGCGAAGCCGGCAAAGGGGCTCGTAACGTTTACGATTTGGTGATCATTCGTGGTTTTGGAATTACTAATAGTCTCTTGTTGTTGCTGATCACTGTTCTCTGGTGCTGGTTCGGCTACCATTACGGTATCACTTCCAGCCAGCGATACGTTTGACCCGTGGTGAGGCATACCCTTTTTTAACCCTGCGGAGCTGGCGCTATTTGGCTGACGAAAATTCTGCTGCGGAGATGACCGACTGTCGCCGTTTTTCACGATTTCGGCTAGTGTCAGACGACCGCTAACGCTCGGTTTCAATGATTTTGCAAACTCAGAGCACTTTTGTGCATAGTGAACTCTACGGTTGCAATGTTTGCATGTAGCAACTTGACCTTTGTAGGTTATGAGAGTCATAGTCGTGTCCACCATTACATATGACGGTATCGGTTTTACGAGCTTCATGCGCATGATCCTCACTCCATTTGGGACACCGGGAAAGAAATCTTTCCAGATTTCATCACGGATTGAGAGGATTTCACCGTACTCACGCATCCGATATGCTAGCTGTCTGTTAGTTGTGCTCGGGCGGAGGTCATGAACTCTAACCTCAATAGATCCATCTTCCATTGACAGTGGAATGCTGTAGGATTTTCCGTCGTGTTCTAGCTGGTGTTTCATGTTGTGTTCTTGTACTATGTCCTGTGCTGTTTGAGCGGAATCGGTGCCCACAAAGACACGCCCGTTGGTGACTTGCAAGTGCTGTAGCTTGGTCGCTTCGATAGCGAGATTTTTGGTTATGAATTCCGCGATCGCGGGTAGGTTCAGTTTAGTCGGTACAACTTTAAAGTTGATGACAAATGTTTTGTCAATCGATGATGCCATTATGGCAGTTGCTAGTTCCGAATATCGGAGTATTAAATTGTATTAATATGCCGGACTAAGTCCGCGAACTTCGTTGTAGAAAAACCACTATTGTCGTTAAAAACGCGTGTGCTCACGACAACAGTTTGCTGTCAACTATTATTTGAAAGAAAAAAAATTCGTGTCAAATATTTTAGATAGCCAAAACGAAAAAAATGGGGTGGTAAATTTTATGTGGAATTCCCCATATATAATGTAATGTGGGTGCATCACAATTCTGTGCATAATAGTAATTAAATATTATATGAAAAGCATAGCGATACAGCCTTCTTTACAAATAACACAATTATACATCTGTATTCTGCTGTAGTACTGTACATGTTACTCTTTATTCAAATTATCAAATAAACGGAAGTCTTACTTGCTGAATTTACACCGCATTTTCCAAAGGACCCTTTTAACCCATTAAGAATAATGTGTGTAAATGTGCCTATATTTGGTTGTTTTTTGCGATGATCCATCTAAATACTTATAGATTGCGTAATTCATACAACATGGAAAATATTTTTTTCAGTTGATTCCAAATTACGAAATAAAACATCGTATATATGACAAAAGTTGATTAGGATAATTTTGGATTCACTCCCCAATAAGTATTATGCCAAATATCCATTATACCAAATGTCCCTTTACCCCCCAATCGATATTATGCCAAATGTCCATTATGTCAAACGTCCGTTATGCCAAATGTCCTTTAACTCCCAATAGGTATTATGCCAAATGTCCATTATGCCAAACGTCCATTATGCAAAATGTCCCTACTTCTCAATAAGCATTATGCCAAACGTCCGTGATGCCAAACGTCTTTATGCCAAACCCGTTATGCCAAAGGTCCATTATGCCATATGGGGTACACTCTGTATAATGCGTAATTAACTAAAAATATATGCATGACACCTGTCACCATTAACTTTTATTCATATAGTTCTTTTTGTGTTTAACTAGTAGACAAAATATGCAATATCCTAATATAATAGTATTATTTGGTTGTACGTCATTTCCCGGAATGTACCATTTCCCGAAAAAGCATTTCCCAGAATGTATCATTTCCCGGAAAACCGTTTCCCGGAAAACCATTTCGCGGAATACCATTTCCCGGAAAATATAAAAACCTCGTACCTCACCGACCAAACTTATTTTTAGAAGACTTGTTATGTAGCTAACTGTATTCTAGGAGATTTTACCTACTTTAGAACATGAAAAGTTTTTTTGAAAATATTTTTAAATTTTTAATCTTGAGTGGTTATTGTGTTTATCACTAAAAGATAGCGACAAGATTGCGAAACTGTCATTTTAAAGATTTAACCCATTCGATTCCGCGTTGTTAGAAAAATTAATTTATATTGATCATTATATGAACAGCTTATAAACGACTTTTGGTTTTGAACCAAAAATAAACTTGGGGGGATTTAAAAAATCGAGTGGGGAATAAAAAGCACTCCTTTGGGTGGAATATCAATAGACTAAATAAGTACTAAAATAATAACAAATACTTTCCAATTTTCCCACCGCCGGAAATGAAGAGGTGAATAAATTCAGTACCGTCTAATTCCTGACCAACAGGCTCTATATTTTGCCTGATATTTGTTCCAAATTTTGTGGATTCAGTTAAAAAGGTATATTTTCAATCCTTTTACTGTTTTGAATCGATTCCGTCGCTTGGTAATGGTGAAAAGCATAATACAGCACTGTAGATTCACAGCATATTCAAAATTATTTTCTCCAGTGACGTGCGAAGGATTTTAGTTTCTTTCTAAATAAATGATGTCTGTATCGATTTTGTTGGCTATTTTCGGCAAATTTAAGACTAAGAGAAACGAAAGCAATAAAATTAAAAGACGTAAATGATGGGGTGTTGATTTTAATGACATTTTCAGCGTTTCGCGTAAAATTAAAGTAGCGAAAAAAATCCTATGTAAGCCGCTTGCTATCGTTCTATGGAATTGGATAAAAGTTTTAGTTTTTGGCAGTAGATCAAACATCACAGGAGATAGATTTCGGGCCCGAATTAAAATTAAACGTGCTGGCCGGAAAATGCTGAACAAATTATATGAAACTAGGATTACGAATCCCATCTTTTGGGATCTTGATTAATCTCTTTATTACGTATAGAAAAATATCTGAAATATGCTTATGCCGTACTCTAGAATGGTGTAAATCCTTAACGTTCAGTTTAGAACGCCTCGAAATGCGACCACCATCTTTGAAATTGAAAAGGCTGTTTTCCATGTCGTTGGAAACATTTTTATGATAACCAATTAGTAGTACTCTAAAACTGCCCTGAATACATTAATTGATTTTCATTAAGATTAAGTAAAAGATAACGAAAACATATAAACATTTTCTAAAATTTAGGTATAAATATTTCTAGAACCTTTGAAATTTTACAGATTGTAAATGTATCTGTCTGAGATGCTGCCTTCTTATAAATATGCATTCTTCTTTGGAATTATTAGTAGAATGTTATTGTAATCTAAATGAAGTTTACAGTTACAGTTTTTTTAGAGCACCAGTGCATTGAAAACGCCTTCAGTTATTTTAAATTTCACTTCATATAAAAAATTTCTATGTGATTTAGCCTTTTTTGGAATAAGACCAAATCAATGGAAATAAATTTGGAATTTCATTGATTCAAATACAATAAATACAATGGAATTGATTTGCCTTCTTTAAAATTTTCGAAGTATATTTTTGGAATGTTATTAATTTTAAATGAAATTACGACCTTCTTTGATTTCGCCTTCTTTTTAGCATAAGCTGTTTTCTAGACCTTCGATTGATTGATAATGATTTCAAATAAAATTATATATGCATGAGAATTGTTTTTTTATTATCACTAACACGATCAGCGAGCAACGACAAGCTGTGAAGGGAAACAAACAAATATTTGGTAAGAAACATAGTTCTAAATCCAAATGTTCTCAAAGAATTTCAGACTTTAATAGTATAACAAATTACCAAGAAAAAGTACGTTCCGGGAAATGGTATTCCGGGAAATGGTACATTCCGGAAAGTGGTATTCCGGGAAATGGTAGATTCCGGGAAACGATATTCCGGGAAATGGCACATTCCGGGAAATGGTACATTCCGGGAAATGGTTTTCCAGGAAATAGCATTCCGGGAAATAGTATTCCGTGAAACGACATACAATCGTATTCCTTACATAGAATTTGAATCATGACTCAACTCGACTGAATTGCTCATATCAACACTATCACTAACACTAGTATTATGAATAGGAATTACTTCACTGCTTGTTTCTCCTGCTGCATTGCTAACTGTAATTGCAGTCGGCGAGTTGATGTGTGGTACTGTTACATTCGATGGAGAATTTACTTTTGATCCTAGAAATAACAGAGAAGAAAAATGAAAGATGTATGTTGCTGCAAAATTCGAAAACGTCTATTTGGATACTGCCAAGTTGATAGATACGAAATCATCTAAATATAATAAAACACAGCAAAAAAGCAACAATGGCCAAAGAGTCAAAATCTCCCAAATGTGTCGCGAATTCCGGGCATATTCCACAATTAAAGTCACATCTATTCTTCGGTGATGACCGAACCGATTTTCTCAGACCATGTCTCAAATGAAAGGCACAATATGCAGCCACCCCCAAAGAGGGGGCTCTTTGGCTCTTACACCTCTCTCCTTCATCACCTCCCCCGCCCCCTTGGACCACCCTCACACCCGCATTCCATCTAAATACTTATAGATTGCGTAATTCATACAACATGGAAAATATTTTTTTCAGTTGATTCCAAATTACGAAATAAAACATCGTATATATGACAAAAGTTGATTAGGATAATTTTGGATTCACTCCCCAATAAGTATTATGCCAAATATCCATTATACCAAATGTCCCTTTACCCCCCAATCGATATTATGCCAAATGTCCATTATGCCAAACGTCCGTTATGCCAAATGTCCTTTAACTCCCAATAGGTATTATGCCAAATGTCCATTATGCCAAACGTCCATTATGCAAAATGTCCCTACTTCTCAATAAGCATTATGCCAAACGTCCGTGATGCCAAACGTCTTTATGCCAAACCCGTTATGCCAAAGGTCCATTATGCCATATGGGGTACACTCTGTATAATGCGTAATTAACTAAAAATATATGCATGACACCTGTCACCATTAACTTTTATTCATATAGTTCTTTTTGTGTTTAACTAGTAGACAAAATATGCAATATCCTAATATAATAGTATTATTTGGTTGTACGTCATTTCCCGGAATGTACCATTTCCCGAAAAAGCATTTCCCAGAATGTATCATTTCCCGGAAAACCATTTCCCGGAAAACCATTTCGCGGAATACCATTTCCCGGAAAATATAAAAACCTCGTACCTCACCGACCAAACTTATTTTTAGAAGACTTGTTATGTAGCTAACTGTATTCTAGGAGATTTTACCTACTTTAGAACATGAAAAGTTTTTTTGAAAATATTTTTAAATTTTTAATCTTGAGTGGTTATTGTGTTTATCACTAAAAGATAGCGACAAGATTGCGAAACTGTCATTTTAAAGATTTAACCCATTCGATTCCGCGTTGTTAGAAAAATTAATTTATATTGATCATTATATGAACAGCTTATAAACGACTTTTGGTTTTGAACCAAAAATAAACTTGGGGGGATTTAAAAAATCGAGTGGGGAATAAAAAGCACTCCTTTGGGTGGAATATCAATAGACTAAATAAGTACTAAAATAATAACAAATACTTTCCAATTTTCCCACCGCCGGAAATGAAGAGGTGAATAAATTCAGTACCGTCTAATTCCTGACCAACAGGCTCTATATTTTGCCTGATATTTGTTCCAAATTTTGTGGATTCAGTTAAAAAGGTATATTTTCAATCCTTTTACTGTTTTGAATCGATTCCGTCGCTTGGTAATGGTGAAAAGCATAATACAGCACTGTAGATTCACAGCATATTCAAAATTATTTTCTCCAGTGACGTGCGAAGGATTTTAGTTTCTTTCTAAATAAATGATGTCTGTATCGATTTTGTTGGCTATTTTCGGCAAATTTAAGACTAAGAGAAACGAAAGCAATAAAATTAAAAGACGTAAATGATGGGGTGTTGATTTTAATGACATTTTCAGCGTTTCGCGTAAAATTAAAGTAGCGAAAAAAATCCTATGTAAGCCGCTTGCTATCGTTCTATGGAATTGGATAAAAGTTTTAGTTTTTGGCAGTAGATCAAACATCACAGGAGATAGATTTCGGGCCCGAATTAAAATTAAACGTGCTGGCCGGAAAATGCTGAACAAATTATATGAAACTAGGATTACGAATCCCATCTTTTGGGATCTTGATTAATCTCTTTATTACGTATAGAAAAATATCTGAAATATGCTTATGCCGTACTCTAGAATGGTGTAAATCCTTAACGTTCAGTTTAGAACGCCTCGAAATGCGACCACCATCTTTGAAATTGAAAAGGCTGTTTTCCATGTCGTTGGAAACATTTTTATGATAACCAATTAGTAGTACTCTAAAACTGCCCTGAATACATTAATTGATTTTCATTAAGATTAAGTAAAAGATAACGAAAACATATAAACATTTTCTAAAATTTAGGTATAAATATTTCTAGAACCTTTGAAATTTTACAGATTGTAAATGTATCTGTCTGAGATGCTGCCTTCTTATAAATATGCATTCTTCTTTGGAATTATTAGTAGAATGTTATTGTAATCTAAATGAAGTTTACAGTTACAGTTTTTTTAGAGCACCAGTGCATTGAAAACGCCTTCAGTTATTTTAAATTTCACTTCATATAAAAAATTTCTATGTGATTTAGCCTTTTTTGGAATAAGACCAAATCAATGGAAATAAATTTGGAATTTCATTGATTCAAATACAATAAATACAATGGAATTGATTTGCCTTCTTTAAAATTTTCGAAGTATATTTTTGGAATGTTATTAATTTTAAATGAAATTACGACCTTCTTTGATTTCGCCTTCTTTTTAGCATAAGCTGTTTTCTAGACCTTCGATTGATTGATAATGATTTCAAATAAAATTATATATGCATGAGAATTGTTTTTTTATTATCACTAACACGATCAGCGAGCAACGACAAGCTGTGAAGGGAAACAAACAAATATTTGGTAAGAAACATAGTTCCAAATCCAAATGTTCTCAAAGAATTTCAGACTTTAATAGTATAACAAATTACCAAGAAAAAGTACGTTCCGGGAAATGGTATTCCGGGAAATGGTACATTCCGGAAAGTGGTATTCCGGGAAATGGTAGATTCCGGGAAACGATATTCCGGGAAATGGCACATTCCGGGAAATGGTACATTCCGGGAAATGGTTTTCCAGGAAATAGCATTCCGGGAAATAGTATTCCGTGAAACGACATACAATCGTATTCCTTACATAGAATTTGAATCATGACTCAACTCGACTGCATTGCTCATATCAACACTATCACTAACACTAGTATTATGAATAGGAATTACTTCACTGCTTGTTTCTCCTGCTGCATTGCTAACTGTAATTGCAGTCGGCGAGTTGATGTGTGGTACTGTTACATTCGATGGAGAATTTACTTTTGATCCTAGAAATAACAGAGAAGAAAAATGAAAGATGTATGTTGCTGCAAAATTCGAAAACGTCTATTTGGATACTGCCAAGTTGATAGATACGAAATCATCTAAATATAATAAAACACAGCAAAAAAGCAACAATGGCCAAAGAGTCAAAATCTCCCAAATGTGTCGCGAATTCCGGGCATATTCCACAATTAAAGTCACATCTATTCTTCGGTGATGACCGAACCGATTTTCTCAGACCATGTCTCAAATGAAAGGCACAATATGCAGCCACCCCCAAAGAGGGGGCTCTTTGGCTCTTACACCTCTCTCCTTCATCACCTCCCCCGCCCCCTTGGACCACCCTCACACCCGCATTCCATCCCGTGTACCGAAATAAAATTAAAGATTTTTGACGCATCCTCCATTCTCGCTCTGCTAACCCTCCCTATTCCCTTTCCAAATCTATTCCCACAGCATTTCAAAATATGATCGCATAAAAATAACATTAATCAACAACTTTTTGTTTTAGGCACTACCTCACCAAGAAAATAGCAAATAAAGCGAATAAAAATCTGGCAACATTTTATTGTTGCATCACTTGCGACACAAGTTGCATGCTATACGTTATGCGACTAACTTGCCTATTGTCTGAATACGGAGTGCCATTGGAATATTATTCATTCCCGTTTTGCGACCAACACTAAGATTCGGTAAACTGCATGTTTCAAGCAGTTTTACATCATATCGTATTACTCGTCAATTATTTTGAGGGGGCATGGTCTGTATTTGAATTTTGAACGGCCGCTAACATAATTAGAAAATAGAACTAGAAGGTGGTAATCAAATTGAGCTGGGTGTGTTTCTTGTTTGCGATTGATAAAACACAGAATAAGGTTCTGATAATTTGATGGTTAGCGTATCTGATGGTAATTGATCAACTTCCCAATCTTCGAAATAGTTCTTCATAATTGAACCTTCACCTTTGCTAAAGCAATTATGACGCAATTGAAAACCAATTACTTCATCATCACTCATTCATCCGTATTAGTGCAGATACGGGATTTTGAGTATTTGTGTACCTAGCCACGCTGCGTAGTAGGGGAATACCTCTGGACCCACAGGTAAGCGGCGGCCCCACCTTGGTAGTGGTGCGCTGTGTTCAACCCGTGCGTGTGACAGAGGGAGACAGCGTGAATCTGCAACTCTTCGAAGGACAGGTAAATTTTAATATAATTTGTGTTAGTATTTAATTAACTTACTGTGTATGGTAGGCGAGATGGAGGATAGTGAGATGGAATCCTCCATTTCAAAAGAGCAAAATTCTTCTGACCCCTTCCCTCAATTCCCCCTAAAATAAAATTATACCCTCAAGGGTCTTCTGGACCTTGGCAAGTTTTCTTCAGGCGGAAAGGAAAGCCATTAAACCTTGTGCAAATTGCACGGGATCTAACCAGGGTTGCCAAAATTAAATCTGTATTTTTATCCTAAAAAATCTTTTCATCTGTATTTACTCTTCGAAAAATCTGTGTCGGTATCTGTAACGAATCAGTTGACTTATTTAACATTTTGGTGGATTATCTATCGTAGATATTAATTCCTGTGATTTAAATGAGTCAAGCAAGGACCTTTTCGCCATAAAAACACTACAAATCGTTCTGATATTTTGCATCCAGAAACTTGAACTTTACCGATGGGCACAATGGAAAAATAATTTTCATCTTCATTTAATGACTTTTGTTGATATATAATGTTACATACATTAAGTCGACCAATGTAGCTGTCGAATTTTCGGACAAAAAATTGAGAATTAACAAAGTCACAGAGCATTACAATTAACGTTTCCGGAAGTAGACTTCAGCCAGGCGTTTGCTGGGTGCTAACCTGAGTGTATTACAAACTTTTACCTTTCAGAATGAGCGACCACTCTCAAAAGTGAAGATTATTTAATTAGGCTATGCACGCGGACGAAGTCGACATAAATAATGACTTTTACTGTGAGCCGGGTTTACCAACACTGCCATTAAACTGTGAAGCAATGTTTGTCAACACGGCTGACAGTAAAAGTCATTTTTAAGTCGACTTTGTCAGCGTGTGCAGCCTATTTAGAGGGCTAAGCTGAGAGAGACACAGAGGAAGTATTAGTGAAACTAAGAAAATATTTCTAAAATAGGTTTGGTAACATCACTTCTCAAAAATCTGTATATCTGTACATACATGCAAAAATCTGTATATCTGCACATACCGATTCTTGGTCTGAAAATGGCTGAAAAATCTGTATAAATACAGATTATTCTGTGTTTTTGGTAACCCTGCCCTGATCTGACTTCACGATTTTCTGCTGTAACAGAGATCGTGAAAGTAAATAAAGATATATATATATATATATATATATATATATATATATATATATATATATATATATATATATATATATATATATATATATATATATATATATATATATATATATATATATATATATATATATATATATATATATATATATATATATATATATATATATATATATATATATATATATATATATATATATATATATATATATATATATATATATATATATATATATATATATAAAGAAGCGATAGACATGTCTTTGCCTTTAATGTTCGTTTGGACAGCTATAGCCTCAATGCCCGCAAACAAGGGGATGTTAATTCTATAGAAAGAATAGCACTTTTTAATTCCTAGAAGCACTCCTCCATACGGGGTGTCTCGGTCTTGGCGAATAATGTTGAAATCATTCAAGTTGAAATTAATGTTTGAGGTAAGCCATGTTTCACATAAAACAAAAGCTACGCATTTCAAATTATACAGCAAAATTTTTAAGGAATCAATTTTAGGTATGATACTTCTGCAATTCCACTGTAAAACAGTGATGGAATCTTTCACTGAAGGAGGTGAATTGTCCACCGAAAGATACAATCGCTGCAAGGATGGGCCATTGAGCAATCAGCTGCTCTAAAAATGTTCTAATTGTTGGGAGGAACGCTAAAAGTATACTTTTTAGTGGTTCAAAAATATTGAATGCTTTGGAAATCCAATCAACAATTGAGGTTGAGGCTCGGAGGAAGTTGAAGTTTTATTATTTCCAGTAATGGTGTTCTGTTTGGATTGTACATTATCAAAACCGGGAGGCTTCGGTATTGCATCGGAATTCTTTAGCTTTGGCCGCAATTCATTTATTGGAGGAGCAATTTTAAGGCCCTTGCTTGGTAGTTTGGGAAAAGAGGATTGTTTTCTTTTCCTGGATCCTCTAGGTAAAACAAATGATGTACCTTCGGACGCTTCGTCAGAGTCAGACTCTGTCGGCAATAGAATAGCGTATCGGTTCTCTGAGACCGTGGGTTCAGGAGTAGCATTTTTCAGTATTTCTGCATAAGAGCGCTTAGACCTCTCCTTCAAGGGTCGTTTAATTTTATCCTCCCGCAATTTATATATGGGACATGCAAGGAGCTCGTGTGAATTTTCTCCGCAATGTAAACATTTTTCTAAGTTTTTATTGCATCCTCTTAATGAGGCCCCCCACATTTGCCACACCGTATCTTATTGGAACAGTAAGTGGCTATGTGGCCAAGCTGTTTACAATTGAGGCAATTCATCACACAAGGGATGAAAAGGCGAACGGGGAGACGAATTTTATTAATAAGAACATGGCTAGGCAAAGCAGACCCAGCGAAAGTTACACGAAATGAATATGATGGTCGGTAAACTTTTTTCTCTTCTCCAAGTGATACTGAGTACAATTGCTTATAATCGAGTATTTTTACTTTATTAAGCAGGGTGTTCTTGAAACAACCAACACCATGCTTAAGTATATCCTCGGCAGTGAGGTTGGGTTCGGAGATGACTCCATCGCATTCTATATCGCGCGAAAGTATATAAACTTTATATTCACGCGTGAAGAATTCGCAGGCTACTATCTCGTTAGCTTGTCTAATGTTATCAATGCTAACTCGAAGTTTGTCTTTATTTACTTTCACGATCTCTGTTACAGCAGAAAATCGTGAAGTCAGATCAGGGTTACCAAAAACACAGAATAATCTGTATTTATACAGATTTTTCAGCCATTTTCAGACCAAGAATCGGTATGTGCAGATATACAGATTTTTGCATGTATGTACAGATATACAGATTTTTGAGAAGTGATGTTACCAAACCTATTTTAGAAATATTTTCTTAGTTTCACTAATACTTCCTCTGTGTCTCTCTCAGCTTAGCCCTCTAAATAGGCTGCACACGCTGACAAAGTCGACTTAAAAATGACTTTTACTGTCAGCCGTGTTGACAAACATTGCTTCACAGTTTAATGGCAGTGTTGGTAAACCCGGCTCACAGTAAAAGTCATTATTTATGTCGACTTCGTCCGCGTGCATAGCCTAATTAAATAATCTTCACTTTTGAGAGTGGTCGCTCATTCTGAAAGGTAAAGGTTTGTAATACACTCAGGTTAGCACCCAGCAAACGCCTGGCTGAAGTCTACTTCCGGAAACGTTAATTGTAATGCTCTGTGACTTTGTTAATTCTCAATTTTTTGTCCGAAAATTCGACAGCTACATTGGTCGACTTAATGTATGTAACATTATATATCAACAAAAGTCATTAAATGAAGATGAAAATTATTTTTCCATTGTGCCCATCGGTAAAGTTCAAGTTTCTGGATGCAAAATATCAGAACGATTTGTAGTGTTTTTATGGCGAAAAGGTCCTTGCTTGACTCATTTAAATCACAGGAATTAATATCTACGATAGATAATCCACCAAAATGTTAAATAAGTCAACTGATTCGTTACAGATACCGACACAGATTTTTCGAAGAGTAAATACAGATGAAAAGATTTTTTAGGATAAAAATACAGATTTAATTTTGGCAACCCTGGTTAGATCCCGTGCAATTTGCACAAGGTTTAATGGCTTTCCTTTCCGCCTGAAGAAAACTTGCCAAGGTCCAGAAGACCCTTGAGGGTATAATTTTATTTTAGGGGGAATTGAGGGAAGGGGATCAGAAGAATTTTGCTCTTGTGAAATGGAGGATTCCATCTCACTATCCTCCATCTCGCCTACCATACACAGTAAGTTAATTAAATACTAACACAAATTATATTAAAATCTACCGGTCCTTCGAAGAGTTGCAGATTCACGCTGTCTCCCTCTGTCACACGCACGGGTTGAACACAGCGCAACCACCACTACCAAGATGGAGC
>NC_080672.1:212772731-212785231 GCF_030247195.1 Topomyia yanbarensis | reverse complement strand
GCCTGTGGGGTACCTGGGCACCCCCCACAGTAAGTGTCTCTTACCACGTTAATGCGGAGCTCTGGCGTGGCGGACCAATTTTCTCGCGCAACTCGTGGGTCTTAATATGAGTATTTGCAATAATAATAACAATAAAGTATGTGATGAGGAGGCGGAAGCGATTTCGGCGCTGAACCCCTTTGCCAAAGGGGGTCTGGCGAGGTCTCCCCCGTCAGGGGCTGACAACGGAGCGAAGGTGGCCGCAAATAACGGCACCGAATGTGAAATGGTTGTGGTAGGAGATAATACTACCAGCACGCTTGGCGGACCACTACCTGCGATGCAGGAAGTGGTCAAGCAGCTGGATAGTATTATCGAATTCACAAGCGGGAGGAGTAACATCAGCAAGGAACTAAAACAGAACCTGCTGGTGCTTCGTCAGGCTGTTCGAGTCGCAAGACAAGTAGCCTACATGAAGAGGTTGCCGGAAAGAGAGAAGGCCGATCGCGGTATCCAAACCGAGGTCTTCTCCTTCCACGGCGGAGCGACGATGGCGCAGGAGGCGATAGATTTCGCCTTATCGGCCACCAAACGCTTAATGGAGGGGGAGACTGCGAAGCGGCCTAGGCCTAATGTAGGCACGCGCAGCAATGTCAAACGACGGGCAACCAACAAGGCCAACCGTCGCTTGGGAGGTGCGGATCCGGGTGCGAAGGATCCCGCAGGGCGGCGTCCCGAGAAGGCGACTTCCCAGCCTAAAAAGGCGAAAGCCGCCAATCGGGCGCGTACTGCGGAGCGACCTGGCACCAGCCTGCCGGCGCCATCGGTACAAGATGGCGAATGGCAGGTGGTCAGCAGGGAGCGGAAGTCCAACGCACCTCGACCCGCTAAGAAGAAGGCGAGGGATAGAGGAGAGGCCCTGCTGGTGAAAACCAACGGGGGCAGCTATGCGGATGTCCTAAAATCGATGCGGGCGGCCGAAAGCCTCTCGAATTTAGGACAGGATGTGCGAAGCGTCAGACGCACCAAAGATGGCGAAATGATCTTGGTGTTGAAGCGTGGATCACAATCCAATGGAGCAACGTATAGGAGGTTGGCCCAAGAGGTCTTGGGAAACGGCGCTCAGGTGAGGTCGTTGGGAGCGGAAGTGACTCTCCAGTGTAAGCAACTGGACGAGATCACAAACGCAGAGGACGTCGTCTCGGCCGTTAAGCAGCAGTGCGGCGTCGAGATCGATCAGAACTCTGTACGTATCAGGGAGCGGTTGCTTGGCACGCAGGTAGCTTACTTCAAGTTACCGGCCGCGGAAGCCAAGAAAGTAACTGACAAAGGGAAGTTGAAGATCGGATGGTCAGTATGCCCAGTTAGCATACTCCAGCCGCCTTCAGTGGACCGATGTTTTAAATGTCTGGAGCCAGGCCACAAGTCATACGACTGCAAGGGCCCAGATAGGAGCAAGTTGTGTCGTCGCTGCGGCGAGGAGGGACACAAGGCGCTGAAATGCGAGAGGGCACCCAAGTGTCTCATCTGCGCTAGCAAGAAGCAGGGCCGCAACCATGTTATGGGCGGACCTGCTTGTCCCTTCGGGGAGGCGGGAAAGAGGAAGCAATGGCAATCGTCACACAGCTGAATCTTAACCACTGCGCACCTGCTCAGCAGTTACTGTGGCAGTCGGTATTGGAGTCGGGGACAGATGTCGCCCTTCTATCCGACCCGTACAACGTCCCTGCCGACAACGGCAACTGGGTGGCGGACGGGTCTGGAATGGCGGCAATCTGTGCAACGGGTCGGTTCCCGGTCCAGGAGGTAGTGCAGTCCTCTGCGGAGGGTGTCGCGATTGCCAAGATCAATGGTGTGTTCTATTGTAGCTGCTATGCCCCACCTATGTGGCCAATAGAACAGTTCAACCAGATGATCGATAGGCTTTCGTCTGACATGGTGGGACGAAAGCCGTTTGTCATAGCGGGTGACTTCAACGCTTGGGCGGTGGAGTGGGGCAGCCGCTATACAAATGGTAGAGGCCAAGCGCTTCTGGAGGCGCTTGCGAAACTCGACGCAGTGCTAGTCAATGATGGTTCCGCCAGCACATTCCGTAGGAATGGGGTCGAGTCGTAGATTGACGTAACGTTTGCCAGTCCAAGTTTGGTCCCAGGCATGGACTGGAGGGTAGACGAAGGCTACACCCATAGTGATCACCTAGCAATACGCTTCAGGATCAACTTTGGTGTGCAGCATTCTAGGGTGGGTAATCCCTGTCAGGTACGCGGGTGGAAGGCCAATCACTTCGACAGCGAAGTTTTCACCGCGGCCCTGGGACTGGAGGCCAATACCGACAGTCTAAGCGGGGATGCGCTGGTAGCTGTTCTATCACGCGCGTGCGACGCCACTATGCCGAGGAAGACCCTGCCAAGAAATGGCAGACGCTCGGTATATTGGTGGAGTGCAGAGATCGCAGCCCTACGGTCAGCTTGCCTACAAGCTAGACGTAGGATGCAGCGATCCTGCACTGAGGAGGTTAGAGCGGAACGACGTGAAGTGTTTCGTGCTGCGAAATCGGCGCTTAACAAGGCCATCAAGCGCAGCAAGAGAGCGTGTTTTGACAAATTGTGCGAGGAGGCCAACGTGAATCCGTGGGGCGATGCCTACAGGATCGTGATGGCAAAGACCAAAGGGGGCTCCTCACCTCCTGAACGGTCGCCAGAACGGTTGGCGAGAATTATCGAAGTACTCTTCCCGTCCCGAACCATAAGTCCCTGGCCCCCAGCGCCGCAAGGCACGGTGGGTACGGACGACATGATGGCCCCGGTGACGAACGAAGAGCTACTTGCAGTTGCTAATTCTTTAGCGGTGAATAAAGCTCCTGGGCCTGATGGAGTTCCAAACAGCGCTCTCAAGACAGCAATCATGGCGAATCCGAACATGTTCAGGTTGGCTATGCAGAGATGCCTTGACGAGTGCCGTTTTCCGGATAGATGGAAAAGGCAGAAGATGGTACTGTTGCCGAAGGCCGGGAAGCCGCCTGGCGACCCATCGGCGTACAGACCAATCTGTCTGATTGACACGACGGGCAAATTGCTTGAGCGGATTATCCTGAGCAGGCTAACTCCATCCGCAGAAGGTACGGAGGGCCTGTCAAGTAATCAGTTCGGCTTTCGAAAGGGGAAGTCCACGGTGGACGCTATCAACTCAGTGGTAAGGACTGCCGAGATAGCGATCCAACGGAAGAGGCGGGGCATTCGATATTGCGCGTTAGTGACACTTGACGTGAAGAACGCATTCAACAGCGCAAGCTAGGATGCCATCGCGCTCTCGTTACACCGGCTTGGCCTGCCGGTGGGCCTGTACCGGATCTTGGAAAGCTACTTCCAGAACCGTGTACTATTATACGAGACCGATGCCGGTCAGCAAAGTGTTCTTATTACTGCAGGAGTTCCGCAAGGTTCAATCCTGGGCCCGGTACTATGGAACCTTATGTATGACGGGGTTCTGAGACTAAAGTTCCCTCCGGGTGTGAAAATCGTCAGTTTTGCCGATGATGTCACCCTGGCGGTCTACGGGGAGTCAATCTCCGAGGTAGAACTAACGGCGGCACACGCGATAAGCATAGTGGCGGAATGGATGAGCGCGAGAGGCCTAGAGCTCGCCCATCACAAGACGGAGGTGGTTGTTGTCAATAACCGCAAGTCGGTACAACAAGCAGTTATTCAAGCGGGAGAAGTCGAGATAACTTCTAAGCGAAGTCTGAAGATTCTTGGGGCCATCATAGACGACAAGCTGACCTTCGGCAGCCATGTCGACTATGCGTGCAAGAAGGCTTCGGTGGCTGTCGCGGCATTATCGAGGATGATGTCCAACAGCTCCAAGGTGTGCGCCAGTAGACGCAGGCTACTGGCCGGTGTCGCCGTATCTATCCTTAGGTACGGTGGACCGTCCTGGGCGAGGGCACTGGGAGTAACCAGTTACCGTCGCAAATTGGAGAGCACCTATCGCTTGATGTGTCTCAGAGTGATATCTGCCTACCGCACGGTATCACATGATGCATCCTGCGTGATAGCGGGTATGATGCCAGTCGGCCTGGTCATCCGGGAAGACGAAGATTGTTTCGAATTGCGTGGCAATAGGGGAGTCCGTGAGCGTGCCAGGGTGACCTCGGTCGCCAGATGGCAACGCGAATGGGACAACTCGTCGAGAGGTAGGTGGACCCACCGGCTGATACCTAACATATCTAGCTGGGTGGGAAGCCCCATGGGGAAGTTCACTTCCATCTGACACAATTCCTGTCAGGCCATGGCTGTTTCCGACAGTACCTCCACAGGTTTAGGCACGCTGAGGCCCCAGTCTGCCCAGACTGCCCAGGTGTCGACGAAACTGCGGAGCACGTACTATTCGTATGTCCCCGCTTCGACGTCGAAAGAGGCGCCATGCTAGGCGTCTGCGGCTTGGACACAACCCCTGATACCCTTGTACAGGGGATGTGCCAAGCGGTAGTGAAGTGGAACGCAGTTTCGACTGCCACCACTCAGATTGCCTGCCGGCTGCAGAGAGCATGGAGCGCCGAGCAGCAGGCGAGGAGTTAGAGTGAGTGAATTGGCGGATGATAGACGAAGGTATGGTCTACCCATGCCGAGATGGGAGCGAGTGTGCGAGAATGTAAGGCACGAGTGAGAGCGTACGCTAAGTACTGCCATCCCCCCAGAAGTAATGCCGAAAGGTAGTTCCTGGGGATAGATGGCGGAGCCCAATGGAGTTTAGTCGGTATTAATGGCTGGTCACCATTCGAGTCCGACACGCCCCCAGTGCACCCCGTGCGGTAGATTGGACCCTACCAATAGCACGTGTACTGGGCTAGGACATAAAGGTCTTCTCCATTGTAAAAAAAAAGACTACCCTTGCTTGGAGGTTGTGTTGGCATACAATGGTGTATGGTCGTGATTTAGGAAATACTTAAGGGTCGTATGTGTATGGCCTAGTATGGCCGTGCATGAATGAAATTTGTTTTTTTTTGTCGCACTGAACCCCTTAAAGTATGCACAATAAGGAAACCAAGCCACCCAGGTGTAGTCATATAATACGCTGAGTGACAGGCAGAGTCATGCACTACGCATGTACTGCGAGCGATGGCATCATAAGACACAGTCCGAACTTATTGAAAATACCAGCGTAGGTAAAAAGTTGTTTACGCTGGTCTGCACTGCAAGCGACAGGCAGAGTCATGCACTACGCATGTACTGCGAGCGATGGCATCATAAGACACAGTCCGAACTTATTGAAAATACCAGCGTAGGTAAAAAGTTGCTTACGCTGGTCTACATTGCGAGCGACAGGCAGAGTCATGCACTACGCATGTGCTGCGAGCGATGGCAATATGAGAGATAGACCAGAGTTGGGTAAATTGTAAAACACATCGATACCGTCCATCTTCGACTGCGAGAGCGACCGTCGGTAGCAAGTGAACATGTGGAAGATCCGCACAAAGAGAAATGGAAAATGTATCTCACTGTACCTGTGCCTAGGCAGACCGATACCAGCCCGATTGGGTTGGTTGCTGCCGCACAAAGCAGAATGCCGATCTGCCCGCAGAACAAACAGCGTAACGACCATGTACGTTTAGCTTGTTTGCATGATGATAGGGCATGTTAAATGTAATAGGTGTATCGCTCGGATGGGATGCACCGACGCATACACCATACCTTGGCTGATCCACTCGGCCGCAGGGGTGGTGATGATTTTTAGCATTGTAAATGGTGTTAGTAAACTTATTGCATATTTGATAAAAATCTATCTATGGGTGGTGAGACGTTGTATAAATTCATCAAATGTACAATACAATCAATGATTCGGTTCACATCGAAACAGCGGGCGGAGGTAGTAATGTTACACGCGGCGAATGGTAGTTCCATTGTGTCAGCTCAGCGGGCATATGGTGAAAAACACCCTGGCGAACAAGTACCGTGTGCCAAGACTATTCGTCGGTGGGTGTCAAATTTTGCTGAACATGGCACAGTGAACGATCGACCCCATGCCGTTCATCGACGTGCAACACGTTCCAATGAACTGGTTGACGCGGTCAGAGAGAGCGTCGCGCAAAATCCAACTGAGTCGTATCGCCGTCGCGCGCAGCAGTTTGGGGTCAGTGGTACCACTATGCGGCGCATCTTGAAACATGATTTGCACTTGTTTCCTTATAAGATGCAAGTAACGCAAAGATTATTGCCAGCGGACTATGCACGTCGTATGCAATATGGCAAAACAGTCGCTCAGCTGGTAGCCACTGAACCTGATTTCTGGAAGCAAATATTGATGACCGACGAGGCTCATTTCACATTATCGGGCGGAGTTAATAAGCAAAATAGGCGTATTTGGGCCACACAGAATACACACCGGATTCATGAGACGCCATTACATGATCAAAAGGTGACGGTGTGGGCCGGCGTTTGTGCTAAAACCATAATTGGACCATTTTTTTTCAAAGAAAATGAGCCAATCGATGGGAAGCGATATCGGTGGATGTTAGCTCATTATGTATGGCCACAAATGCGCGAAAAGGGCCTTGAGGGTTATTGGTTCCAACAAGACAGTGCGCCATGTCACACGGCTGCTCAAACAATTGGGGTTTTGCAGAAAAAATTCCCAGGGCGTGTGGTGTCGAAGGGAGGCGACATTGACTGGCCACCGCGGTCTCCAGATTTAACACCTCCCGACTTCTTTTTATGGGGCTATTTGAAAAGCAAAGTATACGCCAATAATCCTCAGACCCTTCTCGAGCTTAAGGATAACATTCGAACTGAGATACGTGCCATACCTCCCGAGATGCTCGAGAAGGATATGGACAATGCAGCAAAAAGGGTACATAGTGCGGTGGTTCATGGAGACGGTCACTTGGTCGACGTGGTGTTTAAACACTAGTATGCAGCATGATTTGCAGAGTGCGAGCGGCTATTTGGCCGTGTGATATTCTACCTAGAGGGTGGTTTTGTTGTATTGTACATTTGATGTGGTTTATATACCGTCACACAAGATGGTGCACCCTGTATATATATATATATATATATATATATATATATATATATATATATATATATATATATATATATATATATATATATATATATATATATATATATATATATATATATATATATATATATATATATATATATATATATATATATATATATATATATATATATATATATATATATATATATATATATATATATATATATATATATATATATATATATATATATATATATATATATATATATATATATATATATATATATATATATATATATATATATATATATATATATATATATATATATATATATATATATATATATATATATATATATATATATATATATATATATATATATATATATATATATATATATATATATATATATATATATATATATATATATATATATATATATATATATATATACAGGGTGCACCATCTTGTGTGACGGTATATAAACCACATCAAATGTACAATACAACAAAACCACCCTCTAGGTAGAATATCACACGGCCAAATAGCCGCTCGCACTCTGCAAATCATGCTGCATACTAGTGTTTAAACACCACGTCGACCAAGTGACCGCCTCCATGAACCACCGCACTATGTACCCTTTTTGCTGCATTGTCCATATCCTTCTCGAGCATCTCGGGAGGTATGGCACGTATCTCAGTTCGAATGTTATCCTTAAGCTCGAGAAGGGTCTGAGGATTATTGGCGTATACTTTGCTTTTCAAATAGCCCCATAAAAAGAAGTCGGGAGGTGTTAAATCTGGAGACCGCGGTGGCCAGTCAATGTCGCCTCCCTTCGACACCACACGCCCTGGGAATTTTTTCTGCAAAACCCCAATTGTTTGAGCAGCCGTGTGACATGGCGCACTGTCTTGTTGGAACCAATAACCCTCAAGGCCCTTTTCGCGCATTTGTGGCCATACATAATGAGCTAACATCCACCGATATCGCTTCCCATCGATTGGCTCATTTTCTTTGAAAAAAATGGTCCAATTATGGTTTTAGCACAAACGCCGGCCCACACCGTCACCTTTTGATCATGTAATGGCGTCTCATGAATCCGGTGTGTATTCCGTGTGGCCCAAATACGCCTATTTTGCTTATTAACTCCGCCCGATAATGTGAAATGAGCCTCGTCGGTCATCAATATTTGCTTCCAGAAATCAGGTTCAGTGGCTACCAGCTGAGCGACTGTTTTGCCATATTGCATACGACGTGCATAGTCCGCTGGCAATAATCTTTGCGTTACTTGCATCTTATAAGGAAACAAGTGCAAATCATGTTTCAAGATGCGCCGCATAGTGGTACCACTGACCCCAAACTGCTGCGCGCGACGGCGATACGACTCAGTTGGATTTTGCGCGACGCTCTCTCTGACCGCGTCAACCAGTTCATTGGAACGTGTTGCACGTCGATGAACGGCATGGGGTCGATCGTTCACTGTGCCATGTTCAGCAAAATTTGACACCCACCGACGAATAGTCTTGGCACACGGTACTTGTTCGCCAGGGTGTTTTTCACCATATGCCCGCTGAGCTGACACAATGGAACTACCATTCGCCGCGTGTAACATTACTACCTCCGCCCGCTGTTTCGATGTGAACCGAATCATTGATTGTATTGTACATTTGATGAATTTATACAACGTCTCACCACCCATAGATAGATTTTTATCAAATATGCAATAAGTTTACTAACACCATTTACAATGCTAAAAATCATCACCACCCCTACGGCCGAGTGGATCAGCCAAGGTATGGTGTATGCGTCGGTGCATCCCATCCGAGCGATACACCTATTACATTTAACATGCCCTATCATCATGCAAACAAGCTAAACGTACATGGTCGTTACGCTGTTTGTTCTGCGGGCAGATCGGCATTCTGCTTTGTGCGACAGCAACCAACCCAATCGGGCTGGTATCGGTCTGCCTAGGCACAGGTACAGTGAGATACATTTTCCATTCCTCTTTGTGCGGATCTTCCACATGTTCACTTGCTACAGACGGTCGCTCTCGCAGTCGAAGATGGACGGTATCGATGTGTTTTACAATTTACCCAACTCTGGTCTATCTCTCATATTGCCATCGCTCGCAGCACATGCGTAGTGCATGACTCTGCCTGTCGCTCGCAATGTAGACCAGCGTAAGCAACTTTTTACCTACGCTGGTATTTTCAATAAGTTCGGACTGTGTCTTATGATGCCATCGCTCGTAGTACATGCGTAGTGCATGACTCTGCCTGTCGCTTGCAGTGCAGACCAGCGTAAACAACTTTTTACCTACGCTGGTATTTTCAATAAGTTCGGACTGTGTCTTATGATGCCATCGCTCGCAGTACATGCGTAGTGCAGGACTCTGCCTGTCACTCAGCGTATTATATGACTACACCTGGGTGGCTTGGTTTCCTTATTGTGCATACTTTAAGGGGTTCAGTGCGACAAAAAAAACAAATTTCATTCATGCACGGCCATACTAGGCCATACACATACGACCCTTAAGTATTTCCTAAATCACGACCATACACCATTGTATGCCAACACAACCTCCAAGCAAGGGTAGTCTTTTTTTTACAATGGAGAAGACCTTTATGTCCTAGCCCAGTACACGTGCTATTGGTAGGGTCCAATCTACCGCACGGGGTGCACTGGGGGCGTGTCGGACTCGAATGGTGACCAGCCATTAATACCGACTAAACTCCATTGGGCTCCGCCATCTATCCCCAGGAACTACCTTTCGGCATTACTTCTGGGGGGATGGCCGTACTTAGCGTACGCTCTCACTCGTGCCTTACATTCTCGCACACTCGCTCCCATCTCGGCATGGGTAGACCATACCTTCGTCTATCATCCGCCAATTCACTCACTCTAACTCCTCGCCTGCTGCTCGGCGCTCCATGCTCTCTGCAGCCGGCAGGCAATCTGAGTGGTGGCAGTCGAAACTGCGTTCCACTTCACTACCGCTTGGCACATCCCCTGTACAAGGGTATCAGGGGTTGTGTCCAAGCCGCAGACGCCTAGCATGGCGCCTCTTTCGACGTCGAAGCGGGGACATACGAATAGTACGTGCTCCGCAGTTTCGTCGACACCTGGGCAGTCTGGGCAGACTGGGGCCTCAGCGTGCCCAAACCTGTGGAGGTACTGTCGGAAACAGCCATGGCCTGACAGGAATTGTGTCAGATGGAAGTGAACTTCCCCATGGGGTCTTCCCACCCAGCTAGATATGTTAGGTATCAGCCGGTGGGTCCACCTACCTCTCGACGAGTTGTCCCATTCGCGTTGCCATCTGGCGACCGAGGTCACCCTGGCACGCTCACGGACTCCCCTATTGCCACGCAATTCGAAACAATCTTCGTCTTCCCGGATGACCAGGCCGACTGGCATCATACCCGCTATCACGCAGGATGCATCATGTGATACCGTGCGGTAGGCAGATATCACTCTGAGACACATCAAGCGATAGGTGCTCTCCAATTTGCGACGGTAACTGGTTACTCCCAGTGCCCTCGCCCAGGACGGTCCACCGTACCTAAGGATAGATACGGCGACACCGGCCAGTAGCCTGCGTCTACTGGCGCACACCTTGGAGCTGTTGGACATCATCCTCGATAATGCCGCGACAGCCACCGAAGCCTTCTTGCACGCATAGTCGACATGGCTGCCGAAGGTCAGCTTGTCGTCTATGATGGCCCCAAGAATCTTCAGACTTCGCTTAGAAGTTATCTCGACTTCTCCCGCTTGAATAACTGCTTGTTGTACCGACTTGCGGTTATTGACAACAACCACCTCCGTCTTGTGATGGGCGAGCTCTAGGCCTCTCGCGCTCATCCATTCCGCCACTATGCTTATCGCGTGTGCCGCCGTTAGTTCTACCTCGGAGATTGACTCCCCGTAGACCGCCAGGGTGACATCATCGGCAAAACCGACGATTTTCACACCCGGAGGGAACTTTAGTCTCAGAACCCCGTCATACATAAGGTTCCATAGTACCGGGCCCAGGATTGAACCTTGCGGAACTCCTGCAGTAATAAGAACACTTTGCTGACCGGCATCGGTCTCGTATAATAGTACACGGTTCTGGAAGTAGCTTTCCAAGATCCGGTACAGGCCCACCGGCAGGCCAAGCCGGTGTAACGAGAGCGCGATGGCATCCTAGCTTGCGCTGTTGAATGCGTTCTTCACGTCAAGTGTCACTAACGCGCAATATCGAATGCCCCGCCTCTTCCGTTGGATCGCTATCTCGGCAGTCCTTACCACTGAGTTGATAGCGTCCACCGTGGACTTCCCCTTTCGAAAGCCGAACTGATTACTTGACAGGCCCTCCGTACCTTCTGCGGATGGAGTTAGCCTGCTCAGGATAATCCGCTCAAGCAATTTGCCCGTCGTGTCAATCAGACAGATTGGTCTGTACGCCGATGGGTCGCCAGGCGGCTTCCCGGCCTTCGGCAACAGTACCATCTTCTGCCTTTTCCATCTATCCGGAAAACGGCACTCGTCAAGGCATCTCTGCATAGCCAACCTGAACATGTTCGGATTCGCCATGATTGCTGTCTTGAGAGCGCTGTTTGGAACTCCATCAGGCCCAGGAGCTTTATTCACCGCTAAAGAATTAGCAACTGCAAGTAGCTCTTCGTTCGTCACCGGGGCCATCATGTCGTCCGTACCCACCGTCACACAAGATGGTGCACCCTGTATACATATATATATATATATATATATATATATATATATATATATATATATATATATATATATATATATATATATATATATATATATATATATATATATATATATATATATATATATATATATATATATATATATATATATATATATATATATATATATATATATATATATATATATATATATATATATATATATATATATATATATATATATATATATATATATATATATGCACCATCTTGTGTGACGGTATATAAACCACATCAAATGTACAATACAACAAAACCACCCTCTAGGTAGAATATCACACGGGCAAATAGCCGCTCGCACTCTGCAAATCATGCTGCATACTAGTGTTTAAACACCACGTCGACCAAGTGACCGCCTCCATGAACCACCGCACTATGTGCCCTTTTTTCTGCATTTTCCATAACCTTCTCGAGCATCTCGGGAGGTATGGCACGTATCTCAGTTCGAATGTTATCCTTAAGCTCGAGAAGGGTCTGAGGATTATTGGCATATACTTTGCTTTTCAAATAGCCCCATAAAAAGAAGTCGGGAGGTGTTAAATCTGGAGACCGCGGTGGCCAGTCAATGTCGCCTCCCTTCGACACCACACGCCCTGGGAATTTTTTCTGCAAAACCCCAATTGTTTGAGCAGCCGTGTGACATGGCGCACCGTCTTGTTGGAACCAATAACCCTCAAGGCCCTTTTCGCGCATTTGTGGCCATACATAATGAGCTAACATCCACCGATATCGCTTCCCATCGATTGGTTCATTTTCTTTGAAAA